>NW_010205610.1:12737-12947 GCF_000695765.1 Mesitornis unicolor
CTGGCTACGATCCTGGTGTGGGGAGCAAAACTTTGGGTTCTTCAATCATAGGATGGACTGCTCTCCTCCAGGCTACCTGTCTAGGGATGGGGAACGGTTGTCTGCAAAGGTGGTGAGAATTATTACTAAGAATCTTGCAGGGCTCATTAAGAGGGCTTTAAACTAGTCGTGAAGGGGGAGGGGCATGGTACCACCCTTAACAAAGGTGAG
>NW_010205611.1:0-720 GCF_000695765.1 Mesitornis unicolor
GGGATCTGCCGAGAAAGTGCTATTCCAAATGTCGTTACTCCCCGTGTCCTTTCCTTTGGTTTACTGTTGTCAGCTGACAGGCAGCTGAAATAGGTTTGAATCTGCTTCCCAGAGTGTCAGAATCTTGTCCATTTGAGGCACTTTTCTAGTTCACTGGAGCACAGTTGGCAGAAGGAACACAAGAATGGCAGAAAAGGCACTCCCACTCAAAGCTGGGATTTCATCAGAATAAGCAAACTGGGAGGTTAACGCTCACCGAGGGAAAAGCTGTGCAGAGTGGCAGCTTCCACTTTCGAGAACGAGAACTACAGCAATGGCATGGGTTTCGTGGAGAAAGTGAGAATTCGGGAACTTAAGGCAGTCACTGAGCATGGGTGAGATACTAACATTTCCTACCAGCTATTGTGTTAAACATCCATGGATTTTATCTTCTGCAAAAATATTCAGATTACATTAAATCAAATTGAGTGCACATGGCAGAAAGACTGCACCTACTCCTAAAACTTCCTCCAGTTTCAGGAAGCTCAGGGTTTGATTCTGCAGTGAGTGCAATGACTTTGGATGCTCAGGCTAAAGCTACATCATTTGTTTTCAGCAGAGATCACCAGCTGCTCATGCTATCACATCACAATTTTAAAGGAAATTAAGTTTGACTAGTCAATTACTTTAATAGACCCGACAGCATTTTTCATACTGTTTTAGACTTTACATCAAGAACAG
>NW_010205612.1:0-11950 GCF_000695765.1 Mesitornis unicolor
TGGAGCAGGGCTATGGGGGGTATCTGCGCGATTACAGGGCTGCTTCCAGCTGATGGGCCATTTTAAAATCCAACATGTTTGAATGCTCACGTCTGCAGAGCTGAGACATCCCCCACGTGCACACAAATTGATAAAACATGTAGCAACCTCCAGGAAAACATATGTAATCGCTTCTTGTCCTGTTTAGTAGGGCTCACACCCTTTACCCGCTGAGGGTTTCCTTCCTTCCTTTCTTCCTTGTCACCAGTATGGCTTTTGACGGGTGAGATGGGCTGTCTTGGAAGGATGTTCATCCCCTGGCCGAGTAAGTTAGACACACACACACATCTATCCATATTACTCTTCTACGTGATTCATGGGTCCTGGCCAACTATATTTCTTAATACCTTTCATTGGCATCACACTTTTAGGGGTTACGTGCGTAAATGTGTGTCTTCTTCCTTTCTAAGACAAAGCACTAAATCATCTATATTTATAGAGGATCAGCAGATGGCCAGCAAGCTGTGAAAAAGAAATTATATTTGTCAGGCTTATAAATCTGAGAGGAGAGTTTAAGCAAAACTCCACAGCACTTGATAAGAATAATTTCTGGAGTGATATTTTGTCTCTGCAAAATTATCCCAGGCCTTCAGTGCACAGAGAGTGCAAGGAGCTACATGGGTACCCTAATGGTAGCATCTAAGTGCTCCTGGGGTATCCTTGCAAGGACATACCTCCTACCAGGGGAGGCATGGTGCTGCTGTCCTCACAAAACAGAGAAAGACTGGGCTGCCCAAGGCTGTGCTGAGAAACCTGCAGCAAAGAGAGGAACTGAAGATGGGCCAGAATTTGGGTTTGATGTGAGATGGGAGACATGGGATAGGCACAGCCCTTTCAATGCACCCTACACCAGGTGCTCATGGCTGGTGCAGTCCCCTACAGTCCATACCCTACAGTTTTTCACTCACTGGCTCTTCTGGAGGTCAGTGAACATCCCAGGCCATTGCAGGGGCTTCAGGGAAGCCTGGAAGAAGCCCCAAGGTGAGCATAAACAGAAAAGCTGGCAAGGCTCTGAAGGGTAGGGACAACCTAGGACCATGGTCTGTCAGTGCGAGCCCTGGAGGAGTACACAGATGTGCTCCCAGCATGGTCCCAGAAACGGCAAAACTAATCCAAGATCAGAGTTACCCCTTTTTCCTTTAACCACTTTGCACAATGTATTCTGGAAAAGAGAATCCTGCCACGGCACTGCAGTGTTTTCTGTCATGTCCTAGCTGATCTGTAACCAGCTTCACTCCCTTCCACTGCTTTAGACATAGGGTCTGATTAAGCAGGGCTTAAAATGCATATAATGTATCAGCGAAGGTTGCTAAAAGTCCTAATTAAGACAGGTAAAAGCTGTGTATTAACATCAGCCGATCAGAGCAAACCTTGGGAGTCTCCCCTCTGTAACACAGCAGGTGTGAAAACATAACTTGTCCCCTCTATGGGAGGCTTTAGGATGCATTAACTGAAATGTTTTTAAATTACACTTTTCCTTCTAATTTAAACCAGCTTTCCACATCAAGTTGCTTTGGAGTCACAGTTTTTATAGGCAGAGGGTCCAAGAGGCTGTTTTAGGAAGGGATTTAATTCACAGCAGAGTGTGGGATGATGAAGCTGTTTGGCTGTCAGAGGTGGGAGAGCACCGCTGTGCCGAGGAGATGCGCCCAGCACCCGCTGGGCCTTGCTCACAGCAACTCCCTTTCTAGCGAGGAGGAAGAGTAAGTGTATGTACAAGAAAAGCCAGTCCTCCATGGTCTTTACTCTTAATTACGCTATTACTTGATTCCTGACGACCACAGAATTATCCTGATTTGCTACCGGCTTATGTAGACATTTATACCAGCACAAATTGAGTGTTAAGTGGGTGTAAATCAATACCAACTCCTGAGCAGCCATTTCTGACATTTTACATTTGATTTCTGCAGCAGTAAAGGATACCATATACAATGGCAGAAAACTGGCTGCTCTCTCCCTAATTTTACCTGTGAGACCTTTGAGACAAGGACCAGCCCCTGTTTTCCTGACTATTCACAGCAGTGAACCTTACATACCCATACACACAGTTTTCCTTGCAAATTCTCACTACTTCACTTTTTTATTCCTCAGCCCTCACATTTTCAACAGCAAGTGATAGCTCTGCATCTCCAGAGTAATTTGTCTCCCACAGGGCTTGGCATAGTGCTCCGTGTTTCATTTAAGAGGCCTCTCGCAACAGCCAGATTTTTGCTCTGAAAAAATAAATAAAGCTCCTCTCCCCACCCCTCGGAGAAAAACCCTCCCCAAAATCTAGCGAAAATCAAAGCTGAACCATTCAGGAAAGCTTATTTCTTAAAAAGGACCAGTGAAGTTATTTTGGAAGACAACTGCTGGGCGTACTGTGAGAATGTTGATATCCAAAGCTGTCATAATATTTGACCCTCAGAAAATAGGAACATCCATCCCTTGGGTAAACTGGGATAACATTAAATGGGGAGAGGCAAAGAAAACACTTGTTGTCTTTCGGAAGAGGGATGCGGGGCTGCAGCAGCGCTCCTTGGCCGAGCGTGCAGGCAACGTGGAGATCAAAAGCTGAGCTTCAAGTGCTTCCAGTCAGGAGCCTTTCATCTGCAGCTCTGCAAGCGTTTAGAGATGAAAGTCCTACAGTTTCACTGGGAGTGACGAAAAACATTCCTCAGGACCTCGCTTGAAAGCGTGGCTGTCTGCAGAATGGATTTATATTTGGGGCTTTTTTCCTTGTTTTGTTCCCCATCCCTAGGACTTAAACTATACGCATTGGGCCAAACGCAGAGGTAGAGCAGCTGCAGGCCAAGGATGCTCAGCACTCCTCTCTGCAGTGGTGGGATGCAGGGTCTGCTCCATCAGCTGCAATCCCAGCTCCTTCAACCAGACATGTGTAGGTAGGGTGGTCTCATTACCCCCAGAAGAGGGGTTTGGATTTAATCTTCTCTATCCATTGCAGGTCTACAGAGACGCTCTCCAGGAGAGCAGCCAGGGAAGGAGGTGATCAGACCGCAGCCGCAGCAGAAAGCATCAGGTATGCAACTATTCAGCAAATTCTCACAAATGACTGATCTGTTCTCAGAAATCAGGATCACTCAGCATACGCTACACCAACAGGGGAAAAAAAAGGCGGGGGGGGGTAAATTCATGGGATAATTTATTCACGATGAATAATTCAACCAGCAGAAGTGACTACTCCAAAGATCAGGTCAAAAGTTGAGTGCTTGAATAAATGAATTGCCCTTTCACAAATATAAAAAGCAGAAATCTCAATATTTATCATTTGCAGACACACAAATATTCCAGAGCAACATTTTCTAATGAAGTGGGGAGGGGTGTTAATAATAAATTCTATTGATAACAGGAGTTAGAAAAGCAAATAATAACTGACTGGAACATGTTTATATATGAAAAGTGACTTTTCAAACAAACTGTCAACAGTGGGCTGCATTATAAGACTATTAGGAAATAGGAACTCTGTAAATAACTTGCCTACCCCAGGAACTACTGAACCTACTGCCAGTAAATAAGCATTACCTTGGAGCATGAACCAAGCTGTCGCAAGCCCAGAGACATATGGGGAAAGTGCAAGTAGAGAGGTTTGAGATTCACAGCTGAAACCAGATGCATAGTTGACCAAGGTGAAAAATGGGAACCATTGGAGACCATGCTGGATCCCTAGAGGAGTCACATCGCCTCCCTGGCCACCACATCCTTTTCACCATGATCAGCCACATTTAGGCTCAGCTGTAATGTCCCTGTCCCATCCTCCGTGGAAAGCTCCCCAAGGAGGCTTGCTGTGCTTTTGTAGAAAGTTGTTGTCCACCGTTTCTCCAGGATTTAATCCCACAGGGGTCCAAACTGGCATCTCTAGATGATCTTATAACATGAACAGATGCTGAGCTTCCTCTGCATGCTCTCAGAGAGTTTGTCCTCATGGAGTTTCGTTACTGGCCCACCTGCTATGCCGTCATGGCAAACCTGCTCATTCCCAGTAATTATAGGGGCAGTTCAAAGTAGAATTAGGAGCTGATCTGGGCTCACCAACTCGCTTCACGCAACTCACTGTCTGTCATGCTTGCTCATGGCTGATCTAAGCCACGGCAGGAATTTGTCAGCCACGGCAGGAATTTGTCAGTCCCGGGGAGTCCTCTGCCTCCTTGCTGGCAGCAGTAACTGAGCTTCAGCCAAACCAAGGAGTCCAGCCTTGGCCTTAGTCCCAGGCCCAGCTCTGACCTCCTACTCAACTATTGCCTAGATGATGGGAATAATCAATAGATGCTTCTGGGGAAAAATTATCTGCTGTCTAAGACAGAAGTCTGAGATGGAGCAGCTCTCTTGGTTTTATTTTTCTCAGCAAAGCCCTACATCAAGGCAACATTTCTAGGTGATTACTCGAGCAATTGGGCTCCCTGGGGCCCATGTTGCCCCAAGACCAGCGAGTGCAGTGGTCAGTACACATCCACGTAACCAGCCTGGAGAGCACTGGATAGCAGTTTTCTTGGCAGATCAGAACCAAGCAGTTTAGGTTTTTTTGACTCATGTGGCTATCCTCCAAACAATGCTTTCTTTCCTGAAATCATCATAGCCTTTTAAAAACACAATGCTACAGATATTGCTTTCCTGAGGAAGCAACGGCAGCATCCCCCCTCAATGGTCTGCAGATACACCTGTGTCTTTTCCTTACATCACTGTAACAAGGGATTACTGTTTCAACAGATTTTAATCTATATTCTAACAATCTAGTACAAAATGATCAGATGGTGATGTGTTTTTTAAAAGATGATGTATTTTTCCCCATGACCACAGATACTCAAAATATGTTTCAGAAGACTCAAACTAGCACCTCTTCCAGTGATTTTCATAAATGAATTCTGTAAATAAAACTTACAACACAACTGCAAGGCTGAGTGTGTGCTCTTTGAGCTCAGCCCAGCCCATCCCATTTTTTTAAAAATGGACACTACAGACACAAAAGTTTGAAGATTTGAATACAAAACAAAACCCTCATGACAGGGAGGTTGGACTTCATGGTCTTTTAAAAGTCTCTTCCAACATTAACCATCCTAAAGGGAATTTGGTTCAGTGCAGCTTGGACTGATCAAAATTAGGGTGCAGGTCCTGCAGGTTGACTTAATCCAGTCTTGAAGTCATGCCTTGGGATCGCATTTGGAAAGATGAAGGCACAGGGAGGAGAGTGATGCCCTTTGCCTGCCCCGAAGAGAAGGCGTCTCCTCCAACCAACCCTGAAAACCAGCTTGGTGTTACTGAATTACAAAGAACTGTGAAACACCGCCCAGATGGTTTGACAATGCAGCCAGGGTTTATGGCTTCAAGCAGGACAGAGAAGCAGTTGTGTCTGGGGTGTGCCCAGTATCACTTTGCTCTGCCATGAAGTCCTGCCTGCAATTCAGAGGCCAAGGCAGAGCTCCCACCCTGCTCCTTCCGAGTCCCCATCCTCTCACTGCAACCAGAGTGCAGCCCCTTCATCCAACTGCAGACCCAGGTTACAAGAAAGTTGGCTTGACTGGATTTTTAAAATTTTATTTTATTTCTAGGAAAAATAGAAAAAGGGTTGTTTTCAACTTGGCAATAGGAATAACAAATGCACAGAGCTGATAGCCTCAATTTGTGACTACTTTTCCACAGCTTCATCTCAACAAGTATTCTGGATGCAGGGGAGACAAATAGTGCTCCTACCCTATAAAAGAGGTACCAGGGGAAAGAATGTGGTCCAGTAATTACAGAAATGGTCTGGAGTCAGAAGGACTCCACTACTAGCAATTAAAAGGAAAATTAACTATAAGAAAAGTTTTCTTTTGGTTTTATAGCTAAACCCACAAATAGAAGAAATACTGTACAGCTGAATTCCAACAAACAAGCGTGCCTGATTTTAATGAGCAAAATGAAGGGCTTCTTTTATGGGATATGTAATATAATAGTCCCATGGTAAGGGAGCCTGTTTCTCGATTTGTCTGCACTGTATGCAGTTATTCCAAGTGGTGCGAAGTGTGTGTAAAATGCTACCAAAACCGAATTTCTTCCTTGCATCCTTCTGTAGTTATATTCTACACCCCTTGAATGCATGTGCACACCAGTGTTCTGCGTGTGAATTAATGGATTAAAGAAAAAGAACTAGTACTGGGGTTAGGAAAGGAGGCCAGGGAAGGAGAAAGGTTCTGGGCTCATCCACTCGACACAAACTTCCAGCATGATCCTGGTTCAGTCACTTAATTTTGGCAGAAGGTGGGATGGTAGGGCTCTGGCAGAGGTCCAGAGGTCCAAATTGCTGGAGAAGGTGGGATGCACAGGGCTGGCAGACTGTAAAGCACCCGTGCCATGACTGATCCATGCATCTTCCCACTTGCTGCCTCTTGAATACCACTATGAAGTGGAAACTCTGCTCTTGGAGATGAAATACCATTCCCCGTTCTCACGGTCAAGTTTTGTGCATACAGTCATCACAGCAGTCAGACACCCCTACAACAGGAGTGCACCAGAGTTGGTAGCCAAACTTTGCTGTCATTGTGGCAAAAGGTATTGTTTTCTATGAATATAGAGATGAAAAGTGAAAATCTGGCAGCAACAAGGACACAGTCTGAAAATTTCCCTGGGGGAGTTCCAGATGGTTGGAGTCTCCAGCCATGGTGGTTTGAGCATGGTGGTGTTGGGCTGATGGTTGGACTTGATGATCTTAGAGATTTTTTCCAACCTTAATGATTCTATGTTTCTCCCTGTGTGCCAGTGAGGACCACAGACATCTCAGTTTCCCACATGTGTGAGGGGCACAGAGCTCCATCACACACAACACAACGTCATCCATCCCCATCACACCTCCCCCCCGTGTTCATTGATGTCTCCCTCACACCAGAGTAAAAATACCTAACTAGGCTTATAACCCCATCTCCGACTGCCACCACCCTTTGCCCCACAGACTAATCTGTTCTTACTTGCCCAAACTGACTGAAATAAAAATACAACTTGCTGTTTATAAATTCAAAATAAAATACATTACTTGTTTGCCAGGGAAAAGGTCTTACGGCTATATAGCAAAAATTCTTTCCAGTTGACTCCTTCCACCCCATCAGTTTCAAAGAACCAATTTGTTGGCTTCTTTGTTGCTTTATTCAAAGAAAAAAAAAATACTTTTTTCCTTATTCTCTCATATTTCATGTCATTCTTCTTGTGGGGAGGAACAGAGCAGAGGCAATACTAGCACAGAGAAGAGAGAAAGGTCTGACCAGTAGCTGAGTATGAGTGAAAGCAGTAATCTTCAAAGCTGGCTTTCGTCTCTCATAGCCTGTATGATATGAGACAGTGATCTCATCAAGGGTCATGATCCTCTCCTTCTCCTCCTTCTTCTCCTCCTTCTTCTCCTTTTCTCTCCATTTTGGGTGTTTCCAGGAGAGGCTGCCCTGTTTAGAGACATATAACCCAGGGTTGCACCTCTCAAGGCATAACATATGGTGAAGCTTGCTGTGACACCCATGAGCATCCTGGACTGCACTTTCTGAGATGGTGACATCCCTGGGCCTTTTACCTGGAAGGTGCATTTGGCCAGAACAGTGAGGCCAAATGACTAGGGCTGGCATGACCCCATCTTCTACAAACGGCCAACAAAACTCAACGTGTAAATGCATCGCACCAACAAACCTGCTGAAGTTGCTATTCCTCAAGAACCTCTCAGTGATACCAAGCAATGACCTCACCAATTGCATCACCCTCCCTACATCCCTGGGGAGCTCCTGGCTTTGAGGTGCTGAGTGAGCTGCCTTCCCCACCAGGGTTTGCTGGAGGATTGGACTGCTGAAGAGGGAGAGGGAAGGCAACACCAATTTGGCTTTCATCTCCCAGAGTGGGGAAAAAACTTGATGCAATGGTTGCAACAGAAATATTAAAGGCAAGGCTATCTGCTGCCCATGTCTTGGGCCAACAGAAAGTCCATCTCAGAGGTGCCCAGCTGTTCATCCTTCCCTCATCACAGCAGCATCCAGAACTGGTTCTCACAGTTGCCACAGGGCATTTTTTAATTTGTTTGGTGGGTTTGTTTTTTGACTAACAGCAAGTACTCCAGAAATCAAAGATTTTGGAAGATTAAATTCCTTGCAAATTCAGGGCAATCTGAGGGAATAGTTTCAGCCAGAGGGGGAAAAAAAAAGAAAGAGAAAAGAGTGGGAGGGAAATTCTGAAAAAATTTCAAAAGACATTGTTTCAACATCTTCTAAACAAAATGGGCTGGTTTTTTTCTGAAATACCAAATATTTTATTTCAACATTTTCACATTCATGTCTCAGAACAGCCTTTTTGTTTTCCAAGTGAATATAGATTAAAAGAAAACAAGGTTAAATGAAAAGGTTAATAAATACAGTAAAACATTTTGGGTTTGGACTGAAGAAACTAGTCAGGATTGACCCTACAGGAACCTTTCCCTTTTTTCTTTCCCAGTTTGCCAAGAAAACACAAATAATTTGTTTTGGTTTGACCTGAAGCAATTCATTTATCATTCTTGGAACCTGAATTGCCATTGTTTACCTAGATCCACTCATCAGCTCCCTGGCACTCTTTTCTTGGGGGAATTAGGCAGATCAAGGGGATGAAAAGAGACAACAGGGTTGCTGTGGGGTCTGGGGTTTTTGAATACAGTCAGGGTGGTTGGATGCAGGGGTACCCACAGCACCCTCAGGACTCGAGCCAGACGTGGGGAGAGGTGACATCTCTTATTACACCAAAATAAAAGATCTGATAATAGACATTATCTGCACCCACAAGACTCACCTTACTGGAGGATGAGGCACTGTCACTGCTAAAGCACAGCTCTGTCCCCAAGGGCACATTAGCATCCACATTAGCAGGAGGGCCAGATTTCATGGCTTGCCATCTGTTTGGGAGAATGGGCAGCAAAGCCCCTCCCTGTCCATGCACAAGAGATGTCAGGCGGGCACTGGGACGATGTGGAGGCCCCAGAAATGGGACTGGCCTCAGGTTCCACTCCTTGCTTTGCCATGCCAGAGGCTCCTGCATACGTGCTATTCATTTTGGTTGCATAACGCTAAGCTGTAAGACCTCATCAGCTGCTACTCATTACACAGGCACAGCCCTTCTTGAATAGAAACCATAGCAGAAAATAGATCCCGGGATGTAAAAACTGACATCTTGAATTCATAAACCGAGCGACAGCATTCTTGTTTAGAGTCTGAGGGTGGCCTGTTCTGAACTCGCCTTTTTTTATACCAGATGAGTCTAACCTCAGAGCCAGGATGACTCCAGCGAGTATCATTACCCTAAAGCAAAGAAAGAACACGACTGAAGTCTAGCAGCACTAGAGTCGCTACAAAGCACCCAAGCAGGGGACATCGAGTCTGATCCCGCCATCCTTCCAGACCCATTGACTCTCTGGTGATCTCCTCAGTCCCAACAACAAAGGGTGCAACTCTGGGCTGCAGTCAGACTGTTTTCTCACATGTGATTTCCCAACTGGAGAAGTGCCTTGGAAAACCCCAGCCACTAGAAAGAGACAGAAAATAAACCAAGAAACCGCCCTTCTCCAGCTACCCCACTACCAAACCAGTTCCACTCCCACAGCTCTGAAAGTGGGAAGGACTTGCCCAAAGGCACGCTCCCCTCTCTGCTAACACCGGGCTAAAGGAAAGCATGGTCTGATGTGGTCTTCACCCAGAAAGCATGCCTAGATATACAAGATGTTTTGAAGCTCCAGCATCTCTCAGTGATGCTGTGACAGAATGCTAGCCTCACCACAGAAGTTGCATCTTCCTTGCTGCTTAATCTTGCCTCAGATAAAGGAGAGAAATAATGTCTCTGCAGATAGGTAGGTGCACAGCCATGGTTTTCAGAGCACACTTGGCATGCAGAAAAAAAAAGCTGCAAGAATCAACAGTCATTGCCTCCCTCACCCAGAGCTGTGTGAAGGAGAGGAACAAGATAGACCACCTTCATTAAGCAGTGGAGGGGCTTGGGGAAGGACTAAATGACCTCTCAATATCTTTTACCATCCTAATTTTTTACAGTTTTATGTACCTGTTTCACTAAGACGTGGGTTTGGAGAGATGGGGATTTCATGCCACATCTCCTGTAAGAGCCCAGGCAGAACATCCAACCTCTCCTCACCTTTGCAAAGCCAGGAAAATGCACATTGACAGATCCACTCATGGTAATGAGATACTTAGGTAATGGCACTGGAGCCACTGAAGTATCTGGCTGGCCAGCAAGTATGGACAATTTGCAGGAGTAACCTGACATGGCATTAATGTGTCTCAAATCACCTCATCACTGTTTCTAACCTGCCCATACCCAATATTCCTCAGCACATCCACTGGGAACAGCAAGGTCTTCTCCTGCAGCTCCTCATGCTCTCTCCACACAGAGCCAGTGTCCCCCTTTCACAGCCTTCATCCAGGGCAGCTGGCAGTGCAGGTCCCTTTCTCACCTACTCAGTGGGAGCGAAGAAATCACCCTGTGCAGCAACCTGGTTTAAGTGTGCTGTCACCAGGTTCTGCCTATTCATTCGTTGTCAGCTCTTTCTACTTGCTCCATCTTTCCTCAGATATCTGCATCTGATTCAAGTATTAAATCCATTTATTTTCTTAATACTTTTATTTCCCTGAACCGTGTTTTTATGGTGGGCAGCCGTTGTTGCAAGCACAGTGCTGAAATAAGGCACTTATTGGCTGCAGCTCCAGGGATTTTAACCGGATATCTGCCTTTGTTTAAATTAAGTAAATCAGGATGTTTCCTAAACACCATAAGGACAGAAGTTCAGACTTCTACTGAATCAACTTTTTTTGACCTAAAGCCAGCAATCTTTCAGTCAAGGACATTCCCTGGATGTATCCAAGGAGTCTGAAAATCCCCTTCATCAGGTCCCAGGAGCTCTGTGACTCACCCTGTTAGGGACCCCAGTCCTGCTCCCTTTGGAGGGGATGCCTACCCCTATAAAGTGACTATTTGAAGACAAATTTTTAGTCACTCAAAACTGAGTGAGATACATCCCACCCTTCAAATGCATTTTTTGATAAAGGACTGTAGTTTATGCACTTACATCCCGACTGGGGGGTTGACAGAGCCATAGGCAGATGAATGTTGTGTTCCAGAGTACTTTTTCCTACATAAATGTTTTACCTTCAGTTTTTAATAGGCAAGGAGTTTCTAAAGTGCTCAGAGCTGGACATGATAGTGAACTGGAAGTAAAGCAGAGATTTCAGCACTGGTTCTTACACTGGTATCTTCCTGGAAGTGCAGAAGTTAAACATGCAACTTCCAAAAGCATTAACAAGTGGCATATGGACAAATCCTCCAAGCAGACCCATGGCCTTTGGCGACTGGAGAGTCCCAAAAGCCTTTAAAGGATCTGTGCACTCTGGGACTTGCATTGGTATTTTCTTCTGAAGCAACAGACTGTGGGGGTCCAGTTGTAGTCCATGGGCACCCAAATGAACTGGAAAGTTCCAGCTCACCCAAAGGAAATAGGCTGCTGCAAATATCGATTGCTGGGGGAAGAGGGAGGGTGAATAATTTATATCAGAAATTGGTCAAATTATTGGAAATGCTGACAAAAGCTAAATGCACAATAAACTACAGTGGTTCCCAGCACTGAGATGCCTTGAGCCAGCAGGAGTTTTGCTGTCCTTCAGCCACAGGCCAACGACAAAGAAAATAGAAACTGCTGATGAAATAAATCATTAATTGTCTTAATTAAACAACTGAGGAAAAGCTTTGTCATCAAGTATCCACCTTCCTTTTGTGAAGAAAAGCTAACACAGGGTTTGGAGAAGAAAAATCTCTCAAGGTCAGATTTCGCTTGAGACAATTCTCATCTGAGGCTTTGAGGTGCTTAACTCAGTTGTTTCCATGGGAGAGATATTCACCTTCAAACCACTACCTAGGATTTACTCTTCCAACTTCTTTCCCT
>NW_010205612.1:11981-23311 GCF_000695765.1 Mesitornis unicolor
TTTAAGGAGAGAGACTTCTCTGTATGAATGATGTTAGTAAAATACGAGCAGCAGTGCTGTGGCATATCTACAGAGGTCACTGGCTTTGAAAGCCTTGTTAAATACTCTTTATTTTTCTCAGCTCATGTCACTGTGGTGATTCACCCTGTTTCTCCATGCCAGCAAAATGAACAAGCATCATTAATGTCTTACACCACGGTGCAGAATGTGCCATTAAAAGCCTTCACATAGGCACTGGCGTCACACGAGGATGTTTTCCTTCACCTCAGCATTGCCCAGGACTTCAGCTGGAGAAAAAGCCTACACAGATGCAACACAGGCCTTATGCTCAGCAGCAGTACTCCACATCACTTACATTTTACTAGCCCTGCAGTTCTTTAGATGAAAGCTGTACTGACATATAAGCACAGCTCAAAATGTTGTCCAGATCAGCAAAAAAGGAGGTTAAATAATTAGCTATAAAAAAAGCAAACCTAATGAGAAGCCAGGTAATGCCTAACCTGATGTGGTATTAGAAAGCAAAGGAATTTAAGTGGGGCAATTTACATATCTTGGCAGCAATGTGTAGCTGAGTAGGAATGTCTGGAAGGAAATCACATCCACAGTCAGCACAGCAGTGTTAACCAAGATTTGAGCCTCAAAAATCTACAGCTTAAAGTCCTGTTGCTCAGGCTCCAGTTTGTACACTAGTCTCATGTTAACAAATGGGTAGAAACAAAAAAAACCCCAAACCCAACTCTCTGAAGGTCTAGCCAAATGAGTTTGAATGCAAACTCCTTGAGAAGAATGATGTATCTGATTAAATTAATTTATTGCAGAAAGTGCAGAACTTGATCGAAGGCTCCTCTATGGTGGAGATAACCTGCAGACATACCTTCAAGCAGCTTTAGACATTGCATCAACAGCAGTCTAACCAAACAGCACCATGGAGTCACTATCCACGTACTTACCCTGTTTGCTGGGTGGGTTTTGCTGCTATTTAGAACCTGTATCTGCTACTAAAGATATATGGTTTGGATCGATCTGCTCTGCATTGTGGCCACAACAGTGATGGCAGAGTGGACTTGGAGAGTTCATCAGATCTGAGTCTCCAGTATCACCCAGCAAGAGAGGGGCACACAGCAGGTACATGCTAAAAATTAAAGCAGAGCATCTGCAGAGGCCGTCCTGCCCCCAGAGAAGTGGAGGAAAACACAGATGGAGATGGCTGCAAGACACCCATCAAAGAAAGCTGGGAAGGAACATTTATGGGGTTTAAGCAACTCAGAGCACATGCGAAGAGCAGCTCAAGCTAGACAGGGATGACCAAGAAGTTGCCTTAAGCGCCTGATGGTGAGAGTTGCATCCAAATTCAGATTCTTCAGAGTCTTGTAACAGGATTAGCAGAAGTGGTGAAGACAAAAGGAAATAATTCATTTTTCAGCTTGTTTCCACTACTGTCCTTCAGTGCCTTTAGAGCTAAAACTAAGTGACTGAAGCTCAGCTGCGTAAACACAAACCAAACCAAACACCAGCCTGCGTTTTGAATATCATGACTAGTTGTTCATTTGCAACCATTTTGACACCAGAGCCTGTGCTGTGAGAGTTTAAAACCTGCTGGACCCCCAAGGACAGGTCTGCATGGATGCAGCCACGCTCCCAACTGCTTGAGCAACATTCCTGGTCCTGCTCATTGTGCCCCTGTGGTGGACAGGACCGCCCAGGCACAGAGTGGGGAGCAAAGGGCTTCCCCACAGCCCTTGGGGAAACACACTTTCAAGGGCAAATGCTATATCTTTTCTTTCACCTCTTTAATCTTATCAGTGCTGCCTAAACCTGGTCTAACAGGCCATCCAAGGGACAGCGATTGCCTCAGGGGTGGACATGCAACTGGAGGGAGATTGCCAAGTATGCTGATGGTTGTTATCTGCAACAGCATTGCTGTGCAACAGGCTTAGCCAGGACTCACTGGCCATCTCCTAAGGAAGAGCAGAGCATGCTCCAAAAGCGTGGTAATTCCACCCTTCAGCATTTTGAGTGTGGCCTCTGGAGAGGCTGCCTTTGATCACCATCACCAAGGCCTGGTCAGATTAAACTCCACCGGGTGGATCCTCAGCTGTGGTAACTGAGCACGGGTCCCCAGGGTGGATGGAGTGATGGCGTAACCCCCCTGCAGAGGATCCAGCCCTGTCTTTCATCCAGCGTGAGCATTAGTGATAATCACAGCTTGTTTCAAATGCCTTTGTCAGTCTTGCTGGAAGAATGCAGATTGTGAAATGGGAATTTGCAATGCTAACAAAATCCTGAGGAAGGGCTGCGGAGAAAAATAACTGCAAACAAACAAGACCAAACCTTCTCCTCCCTTAGAAAATTCAATGTATCCCAAGGGAGTCATAGCAGGAAGGCAAATACCAACGCTGCTTGAACCCTTCTCTTCGCTTGGTGAGGAAGATCTGTGGGCAAAGGGCACCTGGTTCTGCAGAGGTGATTGTGGCTGCTTCACAAGATGCTAAAGCACCCAACACCCATGCTGGCTCCAGCCCAGGATGGAGGTGTTGCACTGTAGTGGTTTGATGCCTGCGCTGTTTTCTCCTCACATTTGCACTGGCTCTGGACACAACCCTCGCCTTTCTGCCCATCTCTGGTACTCCCTTGGCACAATGCACTACCAAGGCATAGCAATGCATCGGTGGGTGGAAGTGATCCCCCATAGGGCAGATATAAGCACAGACCCCCTTTTCCTCTGCCCATTCAGCTTCTCTCTTATCTTGCACTTTCTCTCATTTCTGAGAAAGTTGCCCTTGGCTCAGTTCCTCCATCTGCAACATCTTTAATCTGAAATTAAATACAGAGTTGGTGCAGGCAATGTCTATATTCCTCGCAGATATGAAGAGGTGAGAAGTGAAAACCAACTTTTCACTAATTCTGGCCCCAATCTGTTAGAGCCCGCTTCTTGTATTTTCTGCCCAAGTGAAAGGGCTGTGCACACAGCTTCAGGGAAGGGAAGGGTCAGCTTGCATCACTCATGCACAGAGTTGCAGTCCTCAAGCTGTGCCCTTTAAGGTTTCAGCATCCTCAAGAATTTAAAATGGTAATACAGACCAAGCTGGGAAACACAGAAAGCATCAAGTATCAAAGCAAGTCTCCCAAAAGTAACACTAGGCGATTTTGGCAAGGGAAGACCTCCCTCTGTTAGAGGCCACCTGTTTCTTCTGCAGACCTCAGCACAGATCTCCCACATCTCTTACCCCAGACCCTCTCACAATATTTCAATATCTCAGCATTTCCTCATGATGCCCCTGTGCTCCCCACTGCCATGGGCAGGAAATGCTCACCAGCAGTTTTTTCCCCAAACAGCACTGTATCTACCAACTTGGATTTGCCAGCAGTCACCCATGGTGTCAGAGCACAGCCAGCTCCCAAAATACAGAAATCAAGGTAAGTCCGCAGGTGTGACAATGGCACAGCGTTTTTATTGCCTTTCCTGAAGCATTTCAGATCCAGGCTGGGAAAAAGAATGAGTGCACCAGAATAAAGGGAGCCAGAATAAGGACAAGTGACTGTTGTACACAATGGCCAAAACAAAAATAACATTTTTCAGTCTTCCTCCATCAAGTACCTTTAACAGGGAAACAGTTAAACTCCAAACCTCTCTCTTTTTTCTTTCCCAGATAAGTGTCACAGCCTCCTGGCAGAATGAATTTTGCCCTGAAAATTTCACTGACCCCATTCAGTTAAATTCACAGATCTTTTACAGTTTTCCAACATCGTCAAGCAAAAACATAAACACTCACGACGTTAAAAGCACTGCAAGAGACTGTTTGATTTGGGAAATTTTCCTTATTCACTCTCAGGTCCCAGCATATGGTTAGCATTTTGGCATCCACCAGCACTGGGGATGGGCTGGAGGTGGGAAAGCCTTGGCTCTACTCAATGGGCACCGGCCATTGCCGAGGCTCTCTGGACACAAACAACACGAAAACTCTTCAACCGCCTGCAAAACACACGGCGTGACAGCAGCACATGATCACTCAATGAAACAGCCTTCTCAGTCAGGTCTTGATCACAAAGGCAAGCCACAAAACTGGAAGAAAGTGAGGGGCAAGAGCAAGGAATTACAGCATCACAGACTGGTTGGGGTTGGAAGGGACCTCTGGAGCTCATCCAGTCCAACCCCTGCCAGAGCAGGATCACCCAGACCAGGTCACACAGGAACGCGTCCAGGCGGGTTTTGAATGTCTCCAGAGAAGGAGACTCCGCAACCTCTCTGGGCAGCCTGTTCAGTGCTCTGTCACTCTCACAGTAAAGAAGTTTTTAGTTATATTTAAGTTGAAACCTGTGTGTTCCAGTTTGTGACTGCTGCCCCTTGTCCTGTCGTTGGGCACAACTGAGCAGAGTCTGGTCCCATCCTCCTGACATCCATCCTTTAGATATTTATAAGCATTAATGTGATCCCTCCTCAGCCTCTTCTTCTCCAGGTTAAACATTCCAGATGGCAAACTACTATTTGTTGCCTTTTAGAGCAATGTTGGACCAAAATCATGGCCGTAAGCTGTGGTTTCCAACAAGATTAACCATTGGCGACGTGGCCATGGTGTTTGCGTAGTATAATTCATGTATTCGCAGCAGTCAGCTACACAAGTTCTCAGGGCAAGGCAGGCCCAGGGCATATCCAGGCAACTTTTGTCCTGGTCAGGGCAGGGACAGCCTCCACGGATTAAAATGATGCTACAGAGTTTAAGCATCCCCAGGTGAAACATCATTTCCTTTAAGTATATTGTGTATTTTCATGTAGGCTTTTCATTTGCTTTCAGCTGGGTCATTCATTATGAAAAGCCACAACATCTTATTTTAAATTGTGTTTATAACCAGTTTAACACATCATAAGACTAACATTTATTTTTCAAATCATTCCATGAACTGCTTTACTGATCCAATTGAAATGGCTATCAACTTAATGTTTGGCCTTATCTGGACCAACATTCACCAGGTTTCTTATATCTGTCCAAGCCTGCTCACAAAAGGAATATTTTTCAAAGCTGCAGTGAGGTAGAAACAAATACAGTAATTCACACATTGCAAGAAAGTGAGACAACTTAAATTTAAAGTTAGTACATGAGCCCCTTTCCTGACACCAAACTCACGAATGCTCTTCTCATTCCTCTGAACACAATATTCCTCCTGTAAAATGATCCATAATCAGCCATTCTTCAGACTTCAGGCCTTCCAGTAATGCTTACAATTTTCTGAAAAGTCAACATTTATTTTCAAGTGGCTGAGTCAGACCACAGGTAATTTACTGGGTGAAATAAAAATATGAAGTAAGGCATTTTGAGAGCTAATGTGTAACTCTGGATGAAATCCATAGTGCCATGATGTGTTTTAGATAGCAGTAATATTTATGACGAACTATTGTCATAATTTGTTGTGTTTATGGCTCAATTACCATGTTATGTCGTACGCTTTTGCATACTCTAAATCAGTGTTTTAATTTTAGAATTGTCTCATGGCATACCACAAATAAAATGTATGAAATATAAGTAGCATACTTCAGTTATGTCTCTCCATCAAACTTATCTTTCTTATCTTTAAAGAAAACTATAATTGGATAATCTTTACTTAATGTAAACTTCCAAAAGCTGGAAGCCATTTCAAGATTACACAGATTAACTGTGGCTACCTGTGAGAACATGCTTCAACTTTTCTATGAATTCAGGGTGGATAAAATCAAATGTCTCTGGTATTTATGAAACTATTTTGGCAAAGAAAAGACTGGAAATTTGTCACAAGAAAAAAATGATAACTTTTCTCTAGTGTCCTTGTCTCTCTCATTACCCTATAAACCTGGCAGTTAGCTGGAAGCAAATAGTGGTTTTAATTTTCTGTTGGTTTGCAGACGGAGTGCTGCCTGGCTCCCAGGTTAACTTCTGCACTGTCAGCTGCAGAAAGGAATATATTTTCAAAGTTCAGGTCATTTGATTTTGGTATATTTTTAACATGAGCAGATATTCCTTGCTGCCTGCACAGCTGCCTGCAGAGAAATCAGCCTGACAGTGGATCACCCCCCTTCCACTGTGCAGCAAGATACAAACTATTACAAATATTTTCATATTTCTGTGGTTTGAGGCATCAACAGCCACAGAGAAAATATGCCCTTTTCAACCAAGTTCCTACTTGTGTTCTCAATTGCAAGAGGAGCTAACATATTGCTGGCAACACGCAACCCTTTTGTCTTACCATGTCCCATGATTTACACTATCCCTGAATTTTGGAGCAGGACACAAATTTGCTGTCACAATCAAGTGACTTGTGTGAACCAGGGTGGATGCTGCAGCCGCCTGCGTGTTGTTTCGAAGTGCCCAGCTTTGTACACTCTTCCTCCCAAAAAACAAGGCTTACGCTCCAGCGCTAGGCTGGTAAGATCTGCACTGTGATTCCTGTGAGCCCACCATCAGCAATTAAGAAGCAATTAAGAAGCAATTCCTGTACAAAATACATTAAGGCAATTACTGCTATTTTCCTGATTCATTTAAACTCTCTTCTCCACTTGTTGCATCAAGTTTGGGAACTTGATTAAAAGGAGTAATGTGATTTTGTCCATTAATGTTAGTTCCCAGTTACTGTCAAAGTTACAATCCACATAGGGATATTACCAAATAATAGAAAACACCTAAATAATACTTAGATTCAGCTCAGAGCAAACCTCTGTCTCCCCTCTCATGTCCACAGATTCCAGACACTATAGAGACTGAAGTAGACAGTTTGTATAAATATATGGCAAAACCTCATCATATTTAGTTACAGAAGAATAAGTATATAGTAGTTTTCGATCGGTTTCACTGTAGTCTGTGGGTCTCTGGGGTACACTGACTTCTTCTGAATGGTCTACAAAACTTAACAAGAAAAATAAGCCTATTGTCAGTAGGCTTCAATTTAACTATACAAGGGGCTGAAGCTCTGCTGGAAAAAATGTGGATGTCTGCAAATGAAAAAGACTGAAAAACACTGACTGAAAACCACTGGCTATTCTGGCTCCATTTTTTTAAGGAAGACTGGAGTTACAAGGTAAAAAATGCCTTCAGAAGTATCTATTTACCTTTCACTACTACTGCAGATATATCTATGATTTGCAAAGCAACTGTGATCTTGGGAGTTGGACGTGATGATCCTTAAGGGTCCCTTCCAACTTCTGATATGGTATGATCCAGTGACCTTTCAGATTTAAAGGTGATGCACAAATGTGAAGTACTGCTGTGTATGAAACAGGGCACAGATCCTGACCTTAGGCAAGGTGATGGTTTGGAGAAGCAAAGCCTTCAGCCACCATGGACCTCCCACCTTGGGCCACCTCCAGCCAGTGTCCGTGGGCCAAGAGGGATCCCGTTTCTCTTCACACCCCACAGAAAAGCCTTGGAGCCCCCCTCCACACACAAAAAGCAACACCACAGGCTTTTCACATGGTGAAAACTGTCCTCCTTCAACAGATGAACATCCAGGATCTCTCCATTATCAGCACAGAGAGACAGACACCATCAGAAGCAGTTCAGAAAGTCCTGTTCTGGAGGCATCTAGCTCTGGCCACAGGGACAGTCCAGGTCCAATCAGGTTCCTAACTCAGGTGCTTTGCTAACTTCATTTGAAGTTATGTGGGTTTTTCAACCTAAGTAGATGTAGGTGACAGTGTTGCAGAGGCAGGAGATGCTCAAAGAGAGTGGGGAGTTTCCAGTGTCACAGTTAATGGCAAATCTGGGGGTAAACCTTGCGTTTTCTACATAAATAAAAACCTTTGACCTGTCAGTGAATCTTTTACAAGGTGCTCAAGATCAACAATACCTGGCATCCAGTGTTTTCCAAATGCTTATTAATGATTCATCTGATCTATTGACCTAAAGCAAAATTATCTGTGAAAAGCATGGCAAAGTCATGCAGGCCTCACAGGGCTGATTCTCAACAATACATTTGTCCCCCAGCACTTTCTCGGTCACATTTTAAATGACTCAGGGTTTTCTTTCAGAACCAATAGAGCTGACCTGCGTTAAAAAGTATACACAAAAAACTGGGGCAAAATGCAACAGACGAGGGGAACCAACACCAAGTTCTGGAAAAATGCATCGTGACCAATTTCTTCATATAAAACGATAATAAAAAGATAATTTCTATCCTAGAAAGAGCTTCTCTTGTCTGGCTTAGGAAGAAAGCACTCTCATTTATTCAAAATATCAATTTGCCCATCTTACCCCATTCCATCAGGACCACCACGCATCCCTACCCACAGCAGCATCCCAGCTACGCAGGCTGTTCGCGCATTGCAAACTGCGCTATAACTCGAGCAATCCATTCCCTCCCAAGGAAAGAGGCAGCGAGAGCATCGCAGTGTTCCTGGAATGTTTGGAAATGCTTGTCAAAACACGACTCTGGTTTCATTGTTAGTTCTATTAACATTCAAACATTTCCCTTGCTGATTAAAGGCATTGGATCCACGCAATGTCTTACGAGTCAATACCTACCTGTCTCCTTTCCAATTCCTTATGCAACTGCTGCTTTCCACACCACAAATGTTTTTCTCCTAATGATGAATGAAATTATTTACGCAACAATTACTATACAGAGACTTCTCAAGGCTGGCAGAGCACAAACCTCCCCAACCACAGGTTGCATTCTTCGTGATGTTTGATTTGGACATCCAGCGCGCTGCGTGAGGAGAATCGCATTTCTGCACAAGCACCAGATCCCTGAGGTAGTTATCACTTTATCAGGCAGAGCTGGACGTGGTCCCACAAGACAAGCTGCAGAACAGGAGTAGGTATTTGGGGAGGCAGTTTACCCTCCTGGGCTTTGGAGTGACTGATTGTACCACAGGGATAACAACAGTTGACTAACCCCTACAGAGTTATCTCCATTTATAAAAGCATTTTGAGACCCTCAATTGCTTTTCCACTGCAAACCTGCTGGATGTGCACATCAGATCTGGAATACACATGCATGTTGCTGCTTATTCCAAAGGCCAGTAAAAGCCATAGAGCCCCCCAATTCTGTCTATTTAATACACCAGTGCGTGTGTCTGATCCACACACTCTAGCTCTGCAGCAGAATATACCCAGGGCAGAGCTTGCACCACAGTGCTCTTTGGAAAAATAAAGCTCCCAGAGGAATTGCAAGGAGACAGCCGTACAAATCAGCCTCTCGATGTGGCTGGGCTGGTGTCAGGCGCTGTGTCCGCACTGGCTTGCAGAAGCACACAGGCTGCATTAAAGCAGAGTTAAAAATGGCTGATTTGTCCCTGTACGTGAGCCCTCCGTTGAAGTAAGACAAAATGCCACTGAGAAAGAGATTGCCTAAAAGCTGTAGCAATAATAACTGAATATTGACTAAAATACTGCTGTCCCTAATTGATGAAAGCCCTCAGCTCACATTTACTTTAAGATGTTGCAGTTCATTCTGAAATGAAAAAGGAAAGAAAGGATGTTAGGGATGTGGCCACCAGGCCATACAGCAGGGCTGGGACTTGGGGAAGAGTCTGAAGTGTGACATCTCTGAAAGGGCTGGAGATGAGATGTGTTTCCATACCCCTGCTGTGTGTCTGGTCACATCCAGGAGAGAGGACTCAAGCACGGCCATTGGGCTCCAGAAGCCCATCTTGGCAGTGTGTGATTTCTCCTCGCAGGCATCAGTCTGCACAGGTTGGTGGGGGGTTAAACAGCTTGTGGCTTTGCTTCAAATGCCCCCCAAAGTAAGGCATCCTGCTCCATCTGCAAGTGCAGCGCTTGCAGTGTCTTACGTGGTGACAGCACAAATAGGTCTGGCAGGCAGAAGTCATCCCTGTCTCCTCTCCAGCCTCCAGAGCGTTGTTTTGGTTTCCTCCAAGGACAGGGAACACCCAGCCTGCGCTGGCGGTCAATGGCACCTCTGAGAGCTGCTCATGACCCCACTGCAGAGCCCTGGCTGTGCATGCAGTGGCTGTGCTGAGTCAGCGTTATTTCAAGGTCTGATTTAAATCTTTGCTTCTCACACCCTCCACAGGCTCGCTCCAGGGTTGGTTTTTTTCTCTCCATTTTCTCCAATTGTCTGCTTTGCTCTCCAGGCTGCCAAATTATTTTACCTCTGCCAGTGCCTCCCCGTACGGAGCCCTTGCAGAAGCAACTCAATGTGTCTCTGCCTCTGCAGCTTACTCATTCCTTCTTGTTTCACTGCAAATCCAACAACTCACCCCTTCTATTCCTTGCTGTTTGATGGGAAACAAATCCCACAGGATGAGATTGTGCTGCAAGCAGCTCGCAGAGGGTGCAGACACAGAGAGCGCCTTCACAGGGTGGCTTAACCTCTCACAGTGTTTACCCTGACAGTCACTGGGATCCTTAATCTTAGCAACAATGACTTTTGGCTTGAAATTCAATAAACTTGCCTGTAATCACAGTCCTTTGGGTCGGCTAGCTAATAAAAAACGGTTTAGCCATTCCAATACACCTTATCGCTATAAATGGGTAGTGACGAGTTCTGGAAAACGTACACCAGCATTTGCATCCACTGGTGCTATTTAACCCCTGGATGCTACGGCTGGGCAGCTTGGGCCTCTATTCCAGCACACCAACACTGATCTCTGGGCAAAGGTTTCAATTCAGCCTCATGTGGGCTCGTAACGGTCTGCTGGGCAGAAGGGGCAGCTCCTTACAGCACTGCTGGGCTGCAGACACTCCGTCTAGCTCACAAATCAGCTAACAAGACACAGTTTTGATAAGAATAATCTGGTGATACTTATTGCGCGTACCTAACCTGATACAATTCAGAGACTCATGTGCCTGCACCTCTAATCAAACTTGCCCTGCATGTTAAAACTTGCACTGAAGTTTCGTTTAGCTCCAACTCAGTATTGATTCAGGAATTGCTTTCTGCCTGCGAAGGAAGGAAGTTCTGCTGGGATGGGGATGGTACCGGTCCCCAGTGTCATTTTTGGAAAATCCTGATTGCACCCAGCACCACACCAGCTCAAGGGCTGTCCCTGCGCTCCACTGTCTGCTTTGCTAAACCCCACAAACAGCTCTGATGTGCAGGTGACCACCTTGCAACAGCACATAGGAGAGATGGCAGGGGACGGGAAGCGGCTCATGCCACCACACCCTGTCTCATTGCCCACTCTCCTCCAGCAATGTCACCCACGATGACTCAAAGGCTTTAGAACAGGGGTCTCACAGCCTGTCCCATCATCTTCTGGATGGAGGGGCGGAGGGGTCTGCTCAAAGCATTCAAGCCTGGGGCCGGTTTTGCTGACAGCAGCCTGTGTTTAACTTCACTACCAACAGGTTGCACTTTCAGAGAGAGAGATAGCAGGGCTTTGGAGAGGCACCAAGGGAAAG
>NW_010205612.1:23342-25536 GCF_000695765.1 Mesitornis unicolor
TTTAGCCATACCAACACTCTGAGGGCCTGCAAGGCCCCCCAAATCCCTTCCTAGGACAACTGCTCTCAGTGTCTGAGTTCCTGGCAGGATCTGGGCAGATGGAGGTGCCCTGGGAGTGTGACAGTGACAGGTTTGGACACTGAGGGCACCGCTGACCATGTTGTATTTCAGCAGCTTACTCAGAAAAGGTCAGCCACTCACCATCCCTCAGCTGCCGAAAGGGGTTTGATTTTCATCACTGACAGCTCTGGATATTAAGGGAATAAACAAATATAAAGTTCTGGGAAGGGAGTGTTTATAAAGGGTAAAAGGAGAACAAACACATTGGCAGCAAGAGTATCCCTGCATGAAGGGGAGTACATACTCCCAACTTGAGGGGGAAGGAGAATTTGGGGCTAATATGCGGCTTAATGGCATAGTATTCCTAAAATAAATGCAATTGTATTGTGCAGGGCTTACCAGTCTGTGTACATGGATATTTTTTTTTTTTATAGTAAGAAAGTGGCTGAGACACAGTCCAGAGCCGAGGTTTTTGCTGCACAGCACCACATCCCAGGCTCTGCTTCGGTGGCCACCGCAGTGACAAAGCAGCATCAGAAAATCTGCACTTAATTGGGTCTGTGCTCCTCAGCCCCATGTGAGTGTGCTGCACCAGAGGTTAATAAACGGGAAACCTAAAAATACCCCACTCCAGGGAAAACGGCAAACCTTGAAGTCCTTCATACAGGACTATCTCAGTACCCCTTTGATTTCCTGTTGTAAAGGGCTTCCAAATGTTATAAGCTTTTAGTTTTCCTCCAAATGAAAAACAGTTCAAAACCATTAAAGGGCTGAGCTGACTTGATCCCAGAGGCAGACCTTTACATCTCCAACAGCCTTAAAACTCCCTGGGTTTGGATTAGCCGTTTCCATCCTATTACTCCGCTTCAGGAGCATCACGAAAGCTTTTGCATTCACCTGACACGGAGGAAGAGTCCCTGGTGCTTCTGAAACACAGTCACAGTGTGAGAAATCACCGTGAATTCTCACTTACGTTTCTATTTTAGCTGTGGGGATCATACTAGTAACAATAACTGATGTTGCTCTCACCCTGCTGACTTTACATGAGATCAGAATTTGGCCCTGCTTTTGCAAGAAGTCATCTTCAAAATAACGACAGCAACAAACTCCTCATGTAGTGTTATAATTGCTCTGCTGCTGTTTTTATTTTTATCGATTTTCTGGCACCTCCAGCACAGCAGTTGTGAGAGCAAACATTGCGCAGTTTGACGTGCTGCCAAGCCATCCCTGTGACGGTGAAATAGCCACATTTTATTTATATGTCTGCTTTTCCCCTCATTGTTTTCATTTAAACCAAGGGTGTCAGTGGCGAGGGTCTCCGCTGACATGTAAGATTTCCTCGCCACAGCCCTGTCTCAATGCTTCCCCACACAATGCAACAGTATTGAGATGTCAGAGCCTCTGTGCCTGATAAAGGTGTCAAGATAGATCCCAGTCCCAGCGACAACAGCGCGAACTCTGAGCCCTCCACAGCAGCCGCGAGCAATCCCCACCATACGCTCTCGCCAAAAGCCAAACTTCCATGCTGCCCTGGCTTTTGGCACATTTTTCTGACCTAAACAACCTCGGCTTGGGGTTTTTGCCCCCCCCTACATAAAGCATTTTCAGCTTTGATAATATTTTCATCTATTTTTGGTGAACGAGCTGCTATGTCAAGAGGGATTAAAGCAGAGATGTGACTTCTCTGGACGAAGCAGCTCAGGTCACTTGCTGGCAGTAACTGATGCATGGTAGCAGTGGGGTCTCTGAGATGACCACGACATCCCGAATCAAAACAGCGATAATCATTAAAACTTTATAATCATAACTAGATAAAAGTGACATTTAATCACGTTTTATTGAAGTAGCTAGTCCAGTTAGTGGCAGCAAACACAGAGTGTCCGGGAAGGCTGCAATTGTTCCCATCAAAAAACCACAGCGATCTGGGTGTTTGGGGGGTGAAGTCAGGGTGCAGGTTGTACGCTGGCGGCTTTGCCTCAGAGTGCAGCGCAACGATCCATCCTTGCTGTGGGAGCCCTCAGTCTGAGCCAAAGCTTTGCATGCAGTTTCGATGCTGTCCCCGACCGAGCACTCCCCTTCAGCCCCTTCCCACCGCCTTTTTTCAAAAAATGCACAGAAAAAGGAAATACAGGGG
>NW_010205613.1:0-80851 GCF_000695765.1 Mesitornis unicolor
TGTATATATATTTCCTTCCTTCCAAAAAAAGTCTACAAATATAAAAAATCAATAGTGGAATTTTTTCTTTTTCATTTAACTCAAAAAAATTGCAAACAAATTCCTGTGGAAAATTTCGTCGTCTCTATTGGCGTGGGAGAGTCAAGATGTGCTGCTGTTTAGAGATGCTTGAGAATGCTTGACTGTTGTTCCAGTTCACCAAAGCACTTAGGAAATTTTAAGCACATGTTGAAGTCTCACTAACATCTGAGTTTTAAAGTGATCATATGACTGGAAATACAGCTAGAAGGTCATTCAATGCAGTCCCCTGTAATTATAGGCAATCATATAAAAAACATAATATGCTCAAATTTGCTTTGCTGAAAGCAAATGGGTTTAAGTATGTGCTTACAGATAAGCATGTGCTTAAAGGCTTGGCACAATCAGAGTTTCGATTAATGCAGGCAGACCAGCATTTTCATGAAGATTAAAGTGTTCCACCATCTCTCTCTTCCATTTTACTGGTCAAGGACTGGGGAAAGATGAATTTAAACCACAGATTATTTTAAATTTTAATTCATTAATTCTTTTGGATCAGTTTGGTGCTGATTGGAGCCTGAGCTGGGCTGCTGAAGTCAATGTTGATGAGTAAAAAATAAAGCTTCTGCCAAGAGAAATGCTTGTAGTTCACAACAAAATTATACGTGATCATTGCATATGGAGCATATTAAATAGATAATGGAATCTGGAAGAAGAGGGACTCCCTAGTAGTTCTTCTGTCATCCAATCACAAAGCACATTCTTCGTAATATGAAAGTGGGAAAAAAACCCAACATGAAACATGGGATGCAAAGTATTTATCTAATTAATTTAATCACAGCTTTCAGAGAGAATAATTGCTTCCTATTTGGAAGATGTATGCAACATCCCCAAATTTTCCAGCAACCTTGTTTTAGGAACTCGAGTGGGAAGGTTTGCATTTCTGTTTGTACCAAAGCCTCAGAACCTACCTCAAACAGCGTTTGAACCAAGACTTCATAGCCAGTGCTGATTTCAGTAAAAGGGGATTTTGCTGTGATCCTTCCTTGGCCCTGCAATGCGTTGCCAACTGTTACAGCGCGACGGAGCCTGCTTGCTGCGCATTTGTCACATCACGATGTTGTTTGTTGTTCTTTCAGCTCTGAACGAACCCACCATTGACTATGGTTTCCAAAGGTTACAGAAGGTTATCCCCCGGCACCCTGGTGACCCCGAACGCTTGCCAAAGGTCAGCCAAAGTTTATTGTTTTATTAAATATGGCAAAGCTGGTTACTGCATGTTTTTGTCTGAAAGTGCAAGACTGTAAGTGTAATGGTCCTGGTTTGATATCCAATCCAGATAAGCTGAAACAGAGAGATTCCCAATGAAGCCCAATCAGCAACTTTCATTGGAGGCTTATGAGACTTCTGTGACTTTCTGAGTCACAGCCAACTCAAACAGCTCCTGCCTTTCCTAAAAGCAAATCTTATTCTATGTTCTGAAGTACTTAACAAAGAACACATTTTTTGGTTGGTATTTTTGAGTGTGAGCAGTTTATTCATAGAAGAATGACACTTCTTGGTTTTGGTATCAGAGTAGTACTTGTCATTATAGTTTTTAGAGCTTCACTGTTGATAAAATCAAGTTATTTGGGTGTTCAGGGAATGTGTGTCCACTGCTGTTGCACCATGTATTGGTTTAAGATAATAAGTACTATATACTGCTTTATTTCAAGATTGAGGAAATAATTAGATCAATGTTTAGTGAAGTAATTTGGTGTTCATTCTCATCAAAATTAGTGGGAGTTTTTTTTGTTGTTTTCTGTCAAGTAAAAGCTGAGGAAGAAACAGAAGAGTTCACATGGGCTTCTGGTACTTCTGTCTTGTGTGCTGTCTGGGTCTGCACTCACATCTGTTCTTGTTACTTTGCCATACGGTACTTTCTTCGGCAGGAATGTGCGGTGAGCTTTGTGATATACTGGAGAAAGAGGTGGTGTATTTGAAAAAGTGTTTTTCTTTGCCATAGGAACACTGAGCAATAGCATGCATGGGCTGGAGTCACTGTATGTGACCAGCTGCCACCATGTGCTGTACCTGCTCTAGCATCATGGCTGTTAGTGAGTGAGTTGGGCAGTCAAAGAAGCTGGCAGGGTGTTTTTGAAGAACATCGTCTTTGACTTAAGGACAGGAAGATGTGAATCTGCAGACCTGAGACATAGAACAAATTGGGCTTGGATGCCTCAGGCCAGATCCCTCAAATAACACACGTCCAGTAGAGCTTTTGTGACTCGGTGAATCTTGTGACCTTTCTTCCATAGCTTCCTGAGCTGTAAGTAGGCTTTCATCAGGGATTGTTGTGGGCTTTGATTAGTTAAATTTCTAAATGGTTTCAAAGCTGAGAAGAATTCAAGAACACCACAACTTATTTAGCTTTATTTCTTGACAGAAATGGAAATCAGTATGTGATTTTTTTACAGGCCTGTTAAGTCTTTTATCTTTGCTTAGGAAGGCTGCAGACTGTGGTTTCAGGGTCAATGATTGTTGTCCTTCCTTCTTACCACTAGAGAAACATGCTGTCCTGGAGAGTTACATTTTACATTGGCTCTGTTCACCCTCTACAAGCTGTCCCTTTCTCTGACTTTTGGACAGATTTGCAGCAGGACACAGCTTTCATAGGTTGTCAAATTTCCCTCCAGAGGTGAAACCCTTTCCAAAGAAAGACAGCCTCCTTCTGTAGGGGCTCTTTCATCTGACTTGTGCCTCTTCTGCCAAATATGCACACGGAGAAAAAATATTTCTAAGAAAATAGGATACCAACTTTCATTATGCACCAGGCATTTGCAAGAACAAAAGAAACTGCAAAATTTCCTGGGACCCCATATTCCAGCTGACTTGTAGATGGCTCTGACTTTCCTTCGAAATGGGGAAATTCAAGTAAAAAAAGTCAAAGCAATTCTAAATTGGATTATGCGGCTGAGGATTGTAGTGCATCACGAACTTCCACAGGTATTGGGCTCCTCTTCTGACACTCATGGCACTGAGGGTGTCCCCAGAAATGCTCTTTTGTACTAGTATGGGAATGCAGCCATCATGCTGAACACCCTCCTTTTTACAATTTAGACTGAGATTGTTATCACACTGATAACCACACGTTCCTGCTACCTAGTGCAATGTGACATAAAATCAGGCTGAAGAAAGCTCCATCTACCTCTATAACCTGACTCTAACATTTAGCAGGTATTTATGGATAGGGTATGAAAATGAGGGTTAGTTCATCTCTCCCCACATATACCCTCCTGGCTTAATTTATATTTTCAAGCTAGTTTTAAAAATCTTTAAATCAAGGGAAATTTTATTTATATATGCACAGGTATGATGTGACGGTCTAAAAAAAATGTTACTGCTTAAAACTGGACAAACTCAGTGAAGCAACTAGTATCACTGTGCAAGGTTAGATGGAAACAGCATGAAGAGGACCTTTTTTTCTCTTTGGGTAATTCCTTCTGTGCAAGCTTGAAGGTTGGACCTCAAATTCAGGGCTCATTAATATGCCATGCACAGAGGCTGAATGCAGCAGGGGTTGGCACATGTCAACTTCTGTATTTGAGGCACTGATGGTTCAATTCCCAGCATTGCTTGCTGGCTCCAGGATCATAATCAAGGACGCAGCGAGTCTCTGTGCTGGGTGAGCGCTGCACAGCGCTCTTCCCCATGTCATTAAACCGGGAAGATCTTTGGCAGTATTCCACTGCAGACAATTCTCAGTGGCTACTTAGAGGAGAGTTGGAAGCCATATGGCTTCCACAGTGGAACCACAGGCAGAGAGGGCAAATGTATGAGACAGAGAGCGGGCGAGACAGCAGAAAGGAGAGCAGTGCTTAAAGCTTTCAATATCCTTTCCTCCATTTTCCCCATTGTCCTGCCAGTGCATCGTCACTTTCTGTTCATTAAAAAGCTTGCACTTACGCATCAAATAGATAAAACAAAACACATTTCTATAATTGCTGCTAGAGTTTGTGGCCATTATTCCGTTGAAACATTACTGATGAATTAGAGATCTTTGAAGAAACAGAAATGGTTGTAATATTTGTGTTCATCAGGGCATGCAGTCCTTCCCACAGGCCAACAAGAGCATTCTGCTGTGTGACTTACCCCTGCAGTCAAGGAGAATTGTTGAGGACATCAAGTGAGTGTTAGCACATGCTCTGCCCTCCAGAGCTGAGGAGTTAACAGCCATATCTGTGTCAACAGGCTTTTCTAAAACCATTGAGGCCATTTGAGAAGTTTGATCTCCACTAGTTTAGAACCAGTATTTTCAGAAGTGTTCAGTGTTCAAGCTTGGGATGATTTTTTTTAAATGTTCCAGCTATCTGCTGGAAGTAGGCAAAGAAAAGAGCCAGATTTTGGAAGCTTTTTCTGTTTCCTAGTGCTTCAGTAGCCAAATTCCAGTGGAGACTGTCCTCTCTTAGTGAGGGGAATGGAAACACGTGAGAACTGGGGTGTTTGAACTGCTAGTCTGACAGCTGATGTAGAGATGTGTTTAAAACAGAAATGCATTATACAGGTTCTGGAGAAAAAGGAGTGGGAGCTGATGTTGGCAGCTGGGCTGTGGAGCCAGCTATGGGCCAAGGTCCTGTTCCCTTCTCATACAGAGCAGGCTGGGGAAAGCAGCCAGTGTAGGGCTGTCACTAGCAGATGTGCATGTCTGTACACACACACAAACACATGCACCACAGAGGTGGTGGGATTAGCACGCAGAGCTTGGAGTGAGATCAAGTACCAGGCGTGTGCTGGGTAATATAGTCTTTCCTTCCTAATACAGACAGGAGTCAGATCAAAGGAAACAAAAGATCTCTGAGGAGAAGTGAAAAGAAATACCAGGATTCTTAACACTATTTAAGACATTGTGTTGTCCTGTAAGAGCAGTTTGCAGAAAGTGTGCCTGTGGAGCTGGGGAATAAGCCTGCACGTGTGTGTGCAATTTCCCTGTCACGTGTTTGCAGATGTGCACAGAACACACGTGTGTTGTCGGTTCTTGCATATAAAACTGCAGTGGAAATCACTAAAGAGTTGAGATCACAACATGTTGAGTCTATTGAGGTTCATTTATGTAACCACCCTACAATCTGCAATTTTGTTAAAACTCCCCAGCTAGAGCTGTAAAACAGTTTCAACTGTGAGCTAGATTTGAAACACATCCATCCTAAATGATTTAATAACAATGATTCCTGTTTATATGCAATTTCCTAGAATTTATTTGCCATTTTCACCACCCTTACAACTCATCACTTGTATTTAAATTAAGTGCAAGATTGTTCACTCTGTATTTGAGAAACAAGTCATTGCATTGACACTCTGTGATTTGACATCTTCTTCCTCCCAGTCTGTTGTTTAAATGCTCACTCTTGGACACCCCTTATCCGTCCTGTAAGGAACCTTTACTTCTGGTTTGTCTCCATGTAGATGTGAGTGGAGCCTCTCTGTCTAGCATGCAGGGGTCTCCCTGCTAAGCAGAGAGCATGTGTAGCCAGGCTCCACCTTCCCTTCAGCTCTTTTTCTCTGGTCTGTCATTAGACCTCCCAAGACACACCCCACCTCCTCATTTAGGACACTAATAGAAGACAGGAACCCATGGCATGCAAAAGCAGTTGTCTTTTCCCATATGAAATCCCACAGACCTGCCCTTTATTCATTGTGACATGGATATTGTTTATATTGCAAATAAAGGTTGTCTCTAAATGTGGGTGGGTTGGCCCAGGCTTGTTAGCAGAGGTTAAAATAGCAATGAAGACAAGGCAGCTCAGGTTTGCTGCTTCAGACAGACCCAGTGGAAATTCCAGAATGGATCTCCATCTGCTAACTCACGATACAGTATTTTAACCTAAGTTAGTCATTTTCAGCTAAGAAAACATGCTTTGGGTTTGTTGGCTTTTTTTTCACCCAGTGTACTGACAGGGTCCTTACAAAACTTTTATATTAAGTATGGGCAGGAAAGGGGAGCATGTAAAGAGGAGTTGTTGGAGTTCATCTGTATAGCAGGGAGGGCACGAGATGTGCATGGCAGTTTCTACACTGTATTGCAAAATTTGTAGGAGTGTGAAACCAGAGTCCAGGTTGGTATTGAACCCTTAACAGTTGGGGTTTTTTAATTTCCTTACAATTTGAACTTTTAGTTGGTTGAGGGCTTGCTTTGGGGTTTTTGGGTTTGGTTTTCAGTTCACCCTGTTGAAAATATTCAGGGAGAGAGTTTCAAAGTTATGAGAAGAAGACAACCAAGGCGCCTGAGGCTACTATGAAAGTATCACTCCTATGGGGTGGTGCATGTCAGAGGCACATCTGGGAACATGCAAAGAGTCTGAAATGAGAGAGAGCTGAGAGACAGAGCCACATTGCTCGCTGAAGGGCAGAGCCACATACAAACGGCTGGCAAGGAGCCCTTTCCTTTCTGAAGGTCAACGGTGTGCATACACATTTCAGTGAGTTTTCTTTATAAGTGGGTCAGCATTTACTCAGCAAATGATTAGAGCAGATGGTGTAATTTAGAATCTATGACAAAACTTTTAATAGATCAGGGCTAACACGATGACAAGGAGCTCTGCGCCATTCTCCGTTCCTGATTTCTACTTTGCCTTGGGGTAAAATCATGCCTGGGATTGGATTTTCTAGTCTGCACATTCCATCTGAGCAACTTGAACCACTTGTTTGAACATCCTGTAAGAGGGATCCCTGCATTTTTCTATTCCTGTGTCCTTATTGTTACTGTTTTTAAATACAACAATTAGCTGAGGTTGTCAGGATGATACCAAACAGGTAAACACGGTCCCTTCAAGGAGCAGAGCTTTTGAAGAAAAAAGCCGCAGTTTGAAGAAAGTAACAAAGGCTGCATTTGTGTATTTTGCTCCATGGAGCTGAAAATATCTAGTAAATTGATCCCGTGGGAGTAATAAATACACATTACTTTATCTTGTACTTCATGTCCTATACCCCTGAGCCTTGATAGAACAACACCACTTAATAGACTTAAAAAAAGAGTAATTACAGTCATTGGTTGTGTGATATTTCAGCCCTTCCAGCCCTGCCTGACCTTCTAATTTAGCTCACCGTGTCTAACTAATGCATTTATATTCATCTTTTATGAAGCATGTGTAGTACAAAATTGACTTTGCAGCCTTTAGCAAGCTGTCTTACCAGTTTTAGGATCTGGTTAGTACAGCGTGCTGTATAGCATATGTACATTTACAGCAGAATCTTGCATGCATATGGTTCTGATCAACTATTACTTTTTATCCTTTTGGAAATAAAATAAAATAAAAAAATTATTCCATTTCATCCTCCCCTCCCCTTTTTAAAGCTTTTATTCATTGCAGCATTATTTACGGCTAAACATGCAGGCAGAAAGATGCAAGCATTTTTAAAATGATTACCACTAATGTTTCTACTTGTCAGAAGTGCTTAAATTTTCCTGCACTTTGTCTAAAAACTTAGCACTTTTACCTTTTAAGAATTACAAATTTATAAGATCTTACCAAGCTGATTTACAAACACAGCTGACAGTTTATGATGAATGATGTTGCAAAATGCACAATATGTTTCTCTGTCATTTCTATGCATGTATATATTAAGAAGAAGATTAAGAAGAGAGAGAACCCCCCTCTGAAAGAAACCCTTGAGTTAGAGAGCACACACACAAATCTCTCTCCCGCGTTTCCTCATAACTTCCTGCTCACTTCACTCAGGCAGTGGAGCACAATTGTTCTCTGTGCATTTTCTCCCACCATATGGTATCCTCATTACCATACACTAAGGGTCCATATGGGGAACTTGTGAAGTGAACTGTATTCATTTTAACTGCCAGATGAGCAGCCTTTTGCTTTGCAAGCTTAGCTTAAGTCATCTGCTGTCTTTATGTTGTTATGGCAACACAGCACCAATAAAAAATTCTAATCTACTGTAAGTGTCTGGGATCACAGTATTTTAAATGCTTGCTGTAACTGTCCTCTAAGTGAAGATGCTCGTTCTTTTAGTATGACAAAGGGTTATTGTCAGCTCCAGCAGGTGGCAGTAAAGAAATTGCTTCTTTTTTTTTAACCTTTAAAAAAAACAATAACTCTATTTTTTCTCATCTCCTCCTACCCAAAAAAGTCATAGAATTGCACCACATGGTCAGTCCTCCACATTTCCTAGGATTACTGATCCTGAGGTCAGAATGGCAGGTGATGCTCTTAAGTTGCAACTCAAACACTGAAGGTAGTAGAGTATGAAACTGTGGTGGCAGCTCATGCACTTCACTGACCGAGATCCAGGCTCAGGTACCACTTCACCAGGATCCTGAAGCCTCTGTGGGTACACAGCTTCTTCAGTGCTGCAGCTGTTTTTAGCCATGTTCCCAAACACAAAGCTAATTAAGAATATCTTATAGTAATGGAAGTAGGCAGCAGTATACTTAAATATAAATCATTTTCACCTCCGCAGGCCTCCTGATATGTTGCATCTCTGTCTCTCTGTCTGCATTGAAAGTGAATGTTTGTAGTCTCAGTTCATCAGTTCACATTAGCCTCATGCTGAATATTTAAACACAGAACAATTTGAACACACCATGAAGAGAGACAGTGACTGCACTTTCACTTGGAACAGCAAGAGCTCATCTAATAATAATTTAGTAAATCAGCCATTTAGTGGCTCAGTTGTACACTATATTGTGCCAAATAATATTCAGTTCAACTGTATGCTGGTGAAATTGAAATTCAGGCTCTAGTCACATGGCACTGTTTTGCTCAATGGAGAGATGAAATGGAAAATCACCCTCCCAATAGACTGTTTGAATGTAGTGATTTATCAAAAGTATAGCAGACTGACAATATAAACAGGATTTGGTTGTATGTGGTACAATCTATTCTAATTAGGCTTTTCTTATTGTAGTTTCATCTGCACAGATTATTTGATAATTCAGGATTTCCATTTACATCTTCAACTCATTTTATATACGGGCAGAGAGCAGATATGCGTAATTACTGTGTAGTTACAGTTCTGTAAGGCCCAGTCCTGTGAGAAGTGTGGTGAGACCTTTATTGCCATATTTTGAGCTCTGGCTAGCAGGAAACACCATGCCCTTAGGAGCAATGGGGAAACGCAGCTGCTGTCTTTCCTCCTCATGAAGCACCATGTATGTTACTTCATAGCATGAAAGCAATATCAGATTAATTCCTTTTCCCTGTTTAAGGGTATCAGGATTTGTAGGGAGTGGTAATATCTCATATTAAACTAACTGATATAACTGGAAAAAGATCGACAAGCTTTTGGGTGCATAAGCCTTTCTTCCTGCCTGCTGACTGTACCTTTTCTGGCCTGTATCGGTGAGTCTAATAAAAAATATTACCTCACCCTACAAAACTTGCCTTGGTTGTAACCATAGACCATTGTGACTTCAGCCAAGCAGCTACACTGTAAGGCTGTCTCTGATGAAGATGGGGGAGAGAGATTATTTTCCTAAAAAGTATGTTGTGAAGTTTAATTTGTTTCCATTAAAGTGGTGCTTTGAGATCTTTCAATGTAGGGCATTGCAGAACTGTGAAGTAATGTCTATAATCTCACCTACAGTCTCCATTTCTAGCCTAGTTTTAGCTGTTATGCAGTGGTTTACATGGTGATGTAAAAGATGATTGCTGTGTATTTCTCACAACGCAGTCCAATTGAGTAGTAGAAAAAGCTTCCTCCTAACCATCATGATGCCATTTAGCAGAGAGTGCTGGAAGCAATAGGATGCCTGTTGTCGTAATTCTTCTAAGAAATACAGAGCTTCACCATCTATACTCAACTGCTGACACTTGAAAACGCAAACATTTTGGTAAAATGAATCAAGCAGTAATGTTTCTTTTATGAGATCTCCTCACGGGAAGGGAAGGTTTGGCACCATTTGAAGATCAAGCTCAGTGATCCATCATAGCAAAGTCAGCTGTCCTGGCGCGTCTCATAGGTCACTCGATCGAACCAGTGGCTCTTACAACTATATTATTGCTTATGGAACAGTAATTGAGGCACCATGGTTAAAAATTACCTGGTCTAATAGGCAGTGAACAATTTGCACTCAATACAATTATAAGCCAAATCATTCATTTCATAACACTTGGACTAATTTATTTGTTGACCTTTTAATATCCATAGCTCTTCAGTAGTATTAACTGCAACTCAGACAAAATCTCTTGTTCATTTCACTTTCATTGATTTTTTTTTTCCATTGAGGCAATAACAGTTGTTTGAGTACAACCTTTCCTTTCTGTTGTAAAAGTCAATCATGTAACTTATGTTGATATAACTCAACTGGACTGAAATGTCCTCTAAGTACAATAGCATACAAACTCATGCTACTTGTATAAACACGGATATGCATTTTGGATTTATTTCAAAGAATGTTTTGAAATATGTTTGTGACTATAGATGATAAATGATATGCGTGCTGAGAGGAGAATGAAAACAAAACACAGAAGCATTTTTTAAAGCAGTGCTACATATATGTAACACGTTTTTTGCTCATCTTTTACAAGAGATCTAAGAAATAGAAACTTGGGAATTTGTCTCTTAATTTTGTTCTTTAGGATGACTTCAGTGTCTTTACTAATGCTATATTCTTTATTTCATCTGGACATAGTGTCTTGTCTCTTGAAGTTCTAACATTATACAGAATTTGTCCAGATGTGAGCTTCTAATAAATAAAATGTGTGTAAAAGTACTTTTTAATAAATAGGAAATAAATAATACTAATATTTTTATAATCTGAATTTTCTTACATTTTTTTTCAGCTTTAAACTAGCATGAGAGCTCAGAGGTTTTCATGATCAAAAAAGTTACTGAAATATTGATGTATTTTGAAAAACCAGTGGCAAGTTTTGAAGCACTTCCATAAAATATGTTGGTGTAGTGACAATTGTAAGCTTTTCACTCACCACTGAAAAAGGAGCCCTGGATTGTGTGAAATGGTGTGTCTGCTTTTACATTGTGGAGGTGTACACGGTAACATAGTGATACCTCTGTGAAATGTTGATTAAATTTAATTTCTTAAATACATGGTTATTCAACATTTATTCTTGCTTTGGATAATTTCAGTTGAATTTTTAAGGTTGTATTAAGGCTCAAAATAAGAGTATTAGGAACAAAATATCTGTTGTTTCTGATAAGAAAGTTGATTTTTTTTTTAGAGTAGGTGCTAGGAGGCACTTCACTGAAGTAACCTTTCTAAGCCAAAGCCTCTTTGTCCAATAAAATACTCTAAGTCTTTTGAACACATAGTTATAAAATATAATTGTTACACATTTGGCATTTTATGCTTCCCTAGAAATTACCACTTGGTATCTACACCTAATCTACGGTCTGTCTTTTCATTTCAATTGTGTCTGAAGTGGTCCTTCGTTGTAATGAGAATGCCCCTTTCAAGAGACTTTTTTTAATTATACTGATGATAAAATGTAAGTGAAAGTAGTCATTTGTAGGGGTTATGACTGAGCAGTGTTTTAACTGTAATACTAAAACCTACCAACGTTATTCCAGTCTCTATTTCAACATTTTTATGCACTCACTCTCCACAGAATATAGTGGAATATCATTGTAGGTCAGAATTTCAATGCATCTTATTTTTCAGTTTTCCTCCTGCTATTAAAAGTAGCCTGAACTCTCAATTTCTACCTGAAGCGTACAATCCAGAACAGTGACAGTTTCACAGATCTTAATGATATGCTGTGTGGTTTGGCTTTTTTGGTTTGGTTTTGGTTTGGTTTGGTTTGGTTTGGTTTGGTTTGGTTTCCCCCCCTCCCCTTCCATAAAAGAAAATGCAGGTGAGACTTTAATTGCATATAGGTGAAAGCTTTTGTTTCTACAGAAAATAGCTAGTTTGGCATACTTAGATATTTATATGGGTAAATGCATTAATGAAGACCAACTCTGAAAATTAAATGGACAAAACACATGTGTACAATTTATCTTTTTTAATTGCTAAATAGCTCTGCTGATTTAACACAGCAAACATTCTTGCCTCGCAATACCAAACATATCTCTATAGATTTAAATGCAGTCAAGTGAATTATGCGACCCTATACATTCTAGATTTGGCCTAATGGGAGAACAATTTTAAAAATGATACAACTTGTCCTGTGTTTGGGAAGTCTTTGTGTATACAAATGATAGAAAATAGATATCAGCCTGTCTATTTGCCCAGTAAAATGTTTTTCACTCTTACAAATACATAATTGGATATCTGCATTGAGTTACACACAAAATCACAAGCCACTTTCAATCTTTTTTTAATCCCTAGTATTCCAGGGAATTTTTCTAATGGGGACAGTAATATGATCTGCAGAATAAAGCTTCTGAAAAAGCCTGTGTAGCACCTTCTAACAATGGTCTCAGAATTTAGTCTCTCTGTTCATTTTTCCAAATTCTTTTTAAGTTTACTGAAGTCCAGGCCCTTCAAATAATTCTAAACATTCTTTTTCTTCCATAAGGGGACTTTGACAACTTTCCAAAAATATATGGCTATCAAACAGTCAGGAGAAGACTTTGAGTAATAACTTTTTTTTTTTCCCCTGCAACTCTCATCTGCAGCTGTTTTCAAGAAATAGGAATGGTAATACTATGAAGAGCAGAGGAAGAACTATCAGAAAATCTTATACATGCAAAACAAACAAAAAACCCCTAATGTAAAAGCTCCCTATTCTCACTAATGAACATCTGCTTCAAAGTCCTGTAGATGCTTGTACAAATACTTTGGGGTAAATTTTTAAATAGAAATGCCTGAGGTTCCTATATGAGATTGCTTTGTACATGTGTCTCTCTATATTTTGCCCAGGAACTGAAGGTAGGTGTGGGACATAAGGAAAATCTAGAGTGCAAAATGTGCTTTTTGGTCACTGTGGCAAACCCTTAAGGTCAGATAGAAGAAAAGAATCTAATGTTATCATTTGTTTGTTTGTATGTTCATGGATAAATAAGAAATAAACTTTTTGTCGTCTAGATAGGTGGGAATAGTATGAGTCACTGTAAATTGGTGATATGAAGGAATTTCTGCAAAGGAAGTTGGTGAAGAATTTTCTGTTAGCTGTTGAATTGAGTTTGTGTGGACTTACCCATTCATGCTCCAGTTTGTATCTCAATTATTTTGTCTTCTAGTGGATCTGAAAAACTGACCACAGTTTGAAAGATGGGATTGCTTAACTAAGGAAAAGTATGTGCAGAAGAAGTGATCTTTACATGCTGGGATAAATACTGCAGCCTTTTATATAGCACGAAATGTGTGTTTCTTTTTGTGATCCCTCTATGCTGCAAACTGAGGGGCTCTGTCCTTAGATCCTCACTGTGCGAGCTTGCAAGGTGATTGTGGGAAATGTTGTAGAAGATGCCAGAGAATTACTGTACCATCGATTTCTTAATGACAGTGTTAGTGGCTCCCAAATATGACTGATATCTACCAGCTACCAGTTGATGTGTTGTAGGGTGTAAATAGATATAAGAGTACAATGTAGTAATATCTACCAGCCCTGTGTGCATGGAAAGTAGATTGGCCTCGTGAGTTAAAATTTGACAGCTCTGAAGGGTTCCTGCAAGTAGTTATAAATGCCTTTTTTTGGTAAACTTAGGAGTCTAAGGCAAGACATACTGTAAACATACTTAGGGAAAAGTTCTACAGCTGTCTGAGGGACACAGATGTGCGTCAAGTTATCACTGTTGGATGAAGCCCCTAAAAGAGGTGATTTAAGCATTGCATATCTGCTTTCACATACCTACTCTTGCTTTCACATACCTACTCTTCTCCCTTTGACTTAGGGTCGCGACATTAGCAGAGAACTCCAGAGCTTTTAGCAACAAAACCATCCAAATTACTTACCAGATGCTTCAGTTGATAATACGATGGGAGCATCCAGATTCTCAAATGTCAGTTTATTCAAAGAGTTATTCCAATGCAACTGTATTAATGCTAGTTTATTCCATACTACTGTGTCTCTAGATGCAGTACCTGTCTGTGCCAGCTACTAATTGTGTTGCTATTGTTATGTGCCCATCATTTATAGAAATGAAGACCAGCAGCATGAGTAGTGTGGATTAAAAAAGGAGGCCAATACCTTTTTTTAGCATCTAAGTACACCATATTAACCAGGGCATATTAAGGGTAAAATGAGAGACTTGCAAGGACAGATTCACAGGTGATCATCGTAATTTTGTTCCTTCTTTTGTCAGCAGTGTTTGCAATGGAGACTGTTTGAAAAGGATGTGTTTTCCCCATTGCTGTGCATTTATCACCTTTGTGGTTAAGAGGTGTTTTAATCATCGATTCTCAATGTTTATGGCTAGATGCCTGCTCACATTTGCACTTCAGTGTTTGTTCTTTTTGCTGCCTCATATAGGCTTTCTATATTTTATTTATAAGGTTGGCTCATTGTGGAGCAGGTGGTAAGGTCATGCATGACTGTTTTTAGTGCTGTAGATTTAGGCTGTGATTTTCAGTTTGGGTGGAGGCTGATGGGACTACAATGGCTTGGAAAAGCTAAGGTTCTAGCTCCCACTGCAGACTTATTTTCTGGAAAATGCCATTGAAATTCAGTGACAGGAATTCAGTGCACTTCCATCCTATAGGCAGTGGTAAGCAGAAGTTTTATTTAACCCTTCAAGTGAAGTATGTTGTATTTCTCTCTCATTTTGCCTTCCTGTCTTTGTAATATCTGTATGGTGCTTACTTCTTCAGCATGATTCAATTACAATATATTGAAACAATTCAGTTGTTTGTTTGCTAGGGAAGTTTTCATCTTTGTGTGAGTACAAATATCTTTTTAGTGAAATGGCCTTGTTATTTTGTACTTCCCATTAGGCTGGCATAGTTCCCTTAGTTTTACAGTAAATGGAGGATCTTTACATTTTGAATGGCTTTTATGAGTCTTTATAAAACTATAATTGCTGAAAATAATACAATAATGCAGTGCTCAGTGTAGACGTGGAGAGATGGGAGAGTCTGGACAGACTGAAACTCTTGTATACCAAGATAGATGGCTGATATTTTAGATCTGTGACATCCTTCTAAATGGCTCTCTACCGAAATGTTCATTTTGCCTTTACACTTGAAAGAGGTATTCACAATTTTATCTTTATCTTTTCAAATACATATAATCTAATGTGTACACAAGTACACAGTTATAAGTTGGAAACTTAGTTCTATCACATATCCTTAACTAGTGCATTAACAGTTTCACCCTTTGAAAAACAAAGGAAAAATTTGAGCACAAATCATTGTAATTTTGACTTGAAATTTCAGAATGTGACCTTTCCAAGGTGAAGAAGGGAACTGGAGTCTGCTGTTCAGCATTTTGACTCTGCAGAAAGGTTTTTTTCTTGCAAGTAGCCATGAGAGTAGGAAGTTAGAAGGCAGAGCCAGGAGGTCAGACATGAGAGTCGAGGAAGTATGAATGACATCATCATCCCTAAGTACCCTCTCAGAAGATGAATGAGCTCTCTCTTGTATTACGATGCTAAAGAGCATTAGAAGGTGATATGATATCTAGACAACACATAAGATAAATGCCTCAGAGTATGCTAGAACAGCTTCCCCCCCACGCCCTCCACAAGTACATAAATCCTTTGGTGGTCTCAATACTACAATATGTGGCTGATGAGTATTATGTATTGTGGTCAGCTTCTTCTTGACAAAAATCATTTAGCTTTAACAAGCACCTTGAACATTATCTAATTTAGTTACTTAAGCCGAATAACTCATTGTAACTCTAGATACCCTTTAGCTGACTAGACTCACAGCCCTTTTGGGACACAGTGTGGGTTTTTTCCAGTAGCTGATGAATAAAAAGTAAGCAGACAGCCACAGAAGAAATAACCCATCTTTTTTAAAGCTGGCACAAAATGTGTTTATCATGTTAAAACTTGACACAAAATGTTTTCGTCATGATAAAACTTGAAATGCAAGTTTCATGATCCTAATGAATTCCTTCTGAAGGGAACGCATGCCACAAACAAAACATGCAAATTTGCTGCAATGGTGGCTCAAGGTACATTCTGTAAGAAGTGCATTCAGTCTAAATTTCAGTCTTTGTGCTTCAAAAGCACAGTCGTTCTGGTACGATTTATATAATTTTTCCTACAGTAGTAATTTTGGAATATGCAAGGTTGCAGCAGACTTCACTACCCAGCCTCCTCTTTTGCTTATGTAAACACCTCTTAGTATTTTCAAGAGGAAAATTTGATCAAAATATTTAATTGCATTCCTGTTTCAAAAATTAAAAAAGTAAAAAAAAAAAATCCCTCAGTAGCAAATCGTCTTCAATTTGGAATAAAAATGGACTCTGGCTCTGTGATGTGTAGCTGCACAGAGGGCAGAGTTCTGATGCATCGTAGTTAAACACTGAAGTAATCTTTCCTCTTTTCAATATTTGTTCAATTGTTATTTTTATAGAAATAAAATGATGCTCATTTGAAATGAAATGTTAAGACAAGAAGACCCTCACTTTAGCCCTAACTAAATGCTGCAAAATCCTTTATTCTAAGCTCAAAGCTGTCAGACTTTCAGTATTAATAGAAGAGTGGATCTTTGTGATAAATGCACCCATAAATTAGATATTAGCTTTAGCCAAACTCTGTCTCTCAGGAAATATTTCTACTTGCATATTCAGTGGGAAGGACCTTACATGATGCCCACTTACTGCTATGAAAATCTGGGCTTCTGAGATGAAGGCAAATAAAAAATTATGTGGACAAAAGAATATCTGGAGTAACAGACCTTGAGCCTATGCAGAGATTTCTTTTTATAGAGTGAGAGTTTCAGTCACTTTTTGATATGTCTGTCTGCTGCTCTGTCCACCTATCTATCTGTTTATCTATCACCAGTGTGGTGGTAACATGCAGTATCAATTGGATTTTAAAAGACATAGATCTTTTATATTAGCTGTCCTTTTTTATAATACCTTTTACAAATTTAATCAATGCATTTTAATATACAATATAGTTTAAGTGCAATATACAATAAATATTCGAGCTTCATCTTAAACATGCTCTAGCCTTTAAATTGTTAAAACTGCAGTGCCCTTTCAATCTACTTACATAATGTCATAAAATATACATTTCAAGGTAAATGAAGTCAGCTACTTCAATTTAGTCCCTCAAACTGGTAGTAAATGAGAGGTTAACACTATGGTGCCAAACCCATTATTGAGTAAATTTAGCACCTTGGACAGCTCTGTAAAATCTTTATTGCTTTCCTGACCTGCTCGTCATGTTCTGTCTATGTGTTCAGTGGCTCTCAGCTCTGATTGAAAGGCAATATATTAGATCCCGAACACAAACATGCTCGGGGGCTGCTTCACTGTGAGCGTAATGACATGGAGGTGAGAACAATTTTCTGGTCACTGCAATCCAAGCACCTTGCAAGGTCTGTTGCTCTAACTTATAGAGGACTTTTGGGGCTCCTTTGTATGTGGAGCCATAACGGTAGCTTCCATGGTAATTTAAGCAGAGGTGGAAAGGGTTTAACATGCATTCAGAAAACAAGAAGTTAATATCTGGACCATATCTGTCGTAGCATTTTATTGTGTATTTTTAAAGCTAGTTTTTGTCTATAAGAGCTACCGTCAGCTCTGGAATAGAAGATACCACTATTTGACATGGGAATTTTTGTGTAACAATGCTTTGTATGATCTGAAAATGTCATAAACAAGAAATGCTTTTATTGTGTGAAAATATTGTTAGAGAAAGGATGAAACTCAAATTTACAGACTCCTCGAATGTTGAAAAAGTATAACCATTGACTAGCTAGGAAAATTGAATGTTACTTGTCAAGCATATTTTAATAAACCATCATGACAATTAGTTTTATTTACATGCAATATGATATGTCGTCAAAGAACTGTCAGTGTTTAAGAACTGGAATATATTTGTTATTAGGTAGAGCAGCTGTAAGATTCCATGTAATTACCTCATTTTTTAACGTGGTCTTCAATCTCTTTTTAGATGCATTCTAAGGTTTTTAGCTCAGCATTGCATAAATAACTATGATTAGTCAGGTAGAGCAGAAATGACTATTTAAACTTTCTCTTTTTTTAGTAATTTGGCATAATGACAGCTTAGGTTAATAATATTCCAAAGCAGTTTGTGGGCTCTGTATCACATTCTAATTTTGCATCGGTGAAATATATAGTGCAAACAATTTCTACTGAAGTGAAATAAATTCTAGTTTGCAAAGTCAAACACCTGTGCAGTAATTTTACACCTAAAATCATGGATTAAAAATGATAATAGTTTTCAGTAACATCTCTGGTCTTCTCTAGTTTGTATCTAGTATGAGGCAAAAAGGGCAACTCAGTTCTGATGATTCTGGTAAAGCAACAAGGATTGATTGTACCTGGATGTTGTTTGTAGTCTGTATCTCCATGATTATTCTGTTAGCTGTTGTGGTCAAGCTACACACAGAAAAAATGCCTAAACAAGAACCACAACAGAAAGAAAGAAAGAAAGAAAGAAAGAAAGAAAGAAAGAAAGAAAGAAAGAAAGAAAGAGCGAAAGAGCGAGCAATAACCAACCACCTCCCAAACAAATGAAAAAAGACTGGAATCTTAACTCCTCACAATCTGTTTCAAATGTAGTGATTTAAAAATCCATCAATTATATATTACATCTCACTTCATATGTGGAAAATAATTCAAATGTGTGTTCTGAGCGAGGGGTGCGTGAAGCAGAAGGCAAACCTAAATGTTTACTGGGAGTACAAAAATCCTCCATCTCATTTTTGAATTTAGGACATTATATATGTCATAAGTAGTTATTGCAGTATGACAACTATTTTATCTTATATTACAGAGAATTTAAAATTGAAAAAAATGCTAATATGCATCTAAAAGCTTGTCATTTGAAGAGTTGTTCAAGGATTTTTGAAGAGGTTATGGTGACAGCAAAATGAACGCAATTATATCTCTATTTTCTGATCAGAGTCTACAGTATATGAAAATTGAGCATTACTGTTTCTTTTTGGTATAAAATATGGCTATTGTGTAAAATATTTTAAGTTAAAAAGTTTAACTTTGTAGAAAACTGTAAAATCCTTAGAACTGGTACTATTTTTGTAAGCTACCTGCAGAAGTATACTGTGGTGAACAGCATTGTGTTAGTACATTACAGCAATACATAAGGGCTGAGAATTACAGAAAAATATTGTTTTATTGAAAGGAGAGTCTCGACTGGTTTTGCTCAGGCAGTTGGGGATCTGATAGATCTTATGCTTTGAAAGAGTAAGAAAAATAAAAAAATCTTCTGGGTTAATTCTGCAATGCATTTTTACATTTCCTATCAAATGGCTCATAGAGATTTTTCCACATGGTGAAATGTAAGAATACAGGAAATGCTATTATTACTTGAATGCTAGTTTAAAACACTGTAAGAAATATTAAGTGAAAAGGAAGAAATAGGAAAATAGAGAAAAAAAAATGTCCCAAATGGACAACTAAATCCCAGACTGTTTTAAATTCTACTGTCCATGCAGGGAATTTTTCCAGGAAACGCTGCGCAGTGCTGGGCCGGTCTCTTACACTGCATGTGTTTTCCTCTTGTGCATCATTTTATGTACATGGATCCTACCCTGACCCATCGGATCAGGATACAAACTAAAGAAGCTGAAAGGTTATATTACTAGTAGCTCACGACTGATTGGATATCTTTTGAATGTGGCCTGCTGGGTAAGGTCACAATTCCTGCAGCATGCAATTAAGAATAAAATAAACACATTGAAGGGATTCATAACATGCTCTGAATGACACTGATTGCAGTAATCTAGTAAATGACCTCAGGATTGTATTCTGCAATAAACCGATGAGTGGTTTATAGTGCAGATGGTAGAGACAATTGAGTGATGTATTTTATTTTGCAGCACCAATGATTCTCACCTTTTGACTTGATTAAGAGTGTGTGTGAATAGGATGAACTAGTGATTTAACACCATTCAGTGGTTGCTGAGAGTTGTTACAATTAAGGTGTACCTGGTGGGAGAAAAGAAAATCAAACCCAAAATGCGATGTGACTAATAAAATAGTATAAAAGATTCTAATATTTGTTTTCCCCCACAAGGAGTCATTGAACTCAGAATGCATCTGTTTTTGTATTGACAGGAAGTAATACTTAAGAGAGCTGCGGATTTAGTAGAAGCACTCTATGGTATGCCACATAATAACCAGGTAAATGCATTCTACTTCAGCAATTCTCAAACGTGGCTATTTCTTAGATGTATAGATAGATCAAGGGCTAAAGGTACACAATACTACGACGTGAGACAAGAATAAATATAGAGGGCAGTGTCATATCTGGAGTGGGGTTTAGTTTGCTTGTTTTCTTTTTATAAAGGGTGTGAATTTAGTGCTTGTAAAAGCAACATGTTATTAACCCTGGAGGCATTTGCCCACTTTCACCAGATACTATATAATGATATACATTATACATATACATTATGTCTTGCCACTAGTGATTTTTCAGTCTTACTCTAAAGATAGCTTTAAGGTGGAGTAAGTCAAGGCTCCAGCCCCATTCTGCCAGTTGGTCTTGTTATACAGAAGTGTGGCCACTGGGACTGAAATTTCCAACTCTCTTACCACAGATGTCAGGATTTATCATGAAGGCAGCAGATCTTATAAGCATTTGCTATCAGTCAGCCAACTGCTTTAGAAAGAAAAGCATCTGGTTTTTGCCTTTGGACAGGGAAATGTTTCACTTTTGTGTGTAAGAAAAGGTTTGTCAGAGTCACATTGGTAACTCTTTTATTCTTTTTTTTTCCTTCTTATCCTCTAGGAAATAATCCTGAAAAGAGCAGCAGACATCGCAGAAGCACTCTACAGTGTCCCCCGCAATCACAACCAGCTCCCCGCCCTTGCTAACACGTCAGTCCATGCAGGAATGATGGGAGTGAATTCCTTTAGTGGTCAACTAGCTGTCAATGTTTCCGAAGCCTCCCAAGCCACTAATCAGGGTCAGGAGAAGACTCGTCTTCCTCTCTCTATCAACCTTTTCTGATTATAGTCAGGGAACCGTGCAGAGCAGTGAAGGAGTGATGGTTCAAAACTGAAGGCCAAGAGCACATCTAACAGATACACACACATGCACAACCTTTGAGTGACACGGTGCTGTCACGACCTGGGGCTTCCGGTAGTGACTTTTGTCCCAATTCGGGAAAAGCACTTCTGCATATATCTTAATAGCTTTTCCTTCTGCTCAGAATAACGCTCGTATTTGTCTTCAAATCCCACTTATTTTAAAAGGGTTTCTTTTGACTTGAGCATGTGCTTAATGTTAAGTAATGGCTTATATATTTTCCTGTGCATGGATAATCTCTCAGTTTGGGCCCTATGTAGAATTTCTTTATGACACAAAAGTATCCCTTCAATATTTGTCTGTTTGGTTTGGTTTTGCAAGAAACATAATATTGGCACTGATTTTTCTTCGGAGTTTGAGACTTTTCTAAATTTTGAAATTAACAAAAAGTGAATTATTTGCAAAGACATTTTCAGATTTTATCTAATTTTTAAAATAATGTGTTTTTCACTTTGTATAATATCAATATTGTCTTAATTCCTACAGTTAAAAATAAAAAAGTTAAGAACATTTTTGTAAAAACCCTTTGCATTTTCCCCTCTCTTTTGCTCAGCTCTATTTATTATCCAACTTAAAAATCCACTTTAATGAGAAAGTATTCGAATGAGGCTGTTTTCTAGAAGGACAGACAAAATTATTTTGCATTTTACAAATGAAATGTTATTTTTTAAATTAAAACATTTTACGGATGTACTGTGTGATAGGAAGAAAAGTTGGCATTTTTTATTCTTGGATTGAAGATAGATTTTGTATTTCTATGCTTCTAGAAACAAATCTCCCTTTTTGTATATTTGAATATGAGTTTCCCCAAATGTCATTTCCAGAATTAGGTAGAGATTAAAATTTTAACTTGGTGCCGAGTTTGTTCATAATTTTCTATGAACTTAATGATCAGACCAGGGCAAAAAGACTGAGGATATCCCACTACCTTAAGAAATATACCCTGTGATTTCTCAAGTGTGCAGTGAGCATCTAATGTGAGATGTGTTAAATGAGAGTGACATCAGAAGAGTTAACAAAAATCACATGCTTTTAGCATACCTTAGGTCTGTATGCACTCCTCACTTTGAAAATGTAGGTCATGTTTACTCCATTCCCTACAAACAGCTCTTTTAGAGTGAGCTTCCTGTAATACCCAATGGTATCTTTGCTTGAGGGCATGGGTTGCCTGAGGAGCTGTGAAGGCTGTAGCCTCTCTCCTTCCCCTCTGTGCTCCCATCCTAGGCAGGGAGGATTCACAATTTGGGTTACCTGGTGGTAGTGGGGGGTCAGTCATGACCCTCCCATGTGCACACCATGGCTGCACTGGGCTGCTGGCTCGGTAGCCCAGAGTTACTTGCTTGTAGGTGTTTGTGTAAGAAACTGTTCTTGGGCTAATACCAATTTCTAAATGTATTGCCTCCCCACAAAAGGTTTTACTCGCAACTCAAGCAGCGTGTCACCTCATGGCTATGTGCCAAGCACCACCCCTCAGCAGACAAACTATAACTCTGTCACAACAAGCATGAATGGCTATGGGAATGCTGGAATGTCAAATTTAGGCGGTTCTCCAACCTTCCTGAATGGATCTGCTGCCAATTCTCCCTATGCCAGTGAGTACTATATGGCTTTCCTGTATTTAGCACATTTTCATTAGAAGGAGATGGTGACTTTTCTGTGATATTCAATATTTGGTTTCTATTTTGAACACCTGAAACAGAGCTTGGTCCTTTCTCTCCCCTCCGAGGCACTGACCGTGGAAGCACTTTGAAGATATAATATTGCCAGCAATGCTCTTCTCTGTTTTTGTTTATTACTAGTACTGTTACTGTTACTGTTACTGTTAGTATTACTATTACTATTACTATTACTATTACTATTACTATTACTATTACTATATCATAAGAACTAAAAAAATAACATCTCTCATGATTTGGGCATAACTTATCTTACACTCTGTAAGTAAGAAATGCTGTCCTCAACATTGCTAGAAAGCAGAGACAGCGTAAGTGACTTAATGCCTGTTGGAGTGGATCAGAAGTCAATTGTCAGTACATGACTTTTTGTTGCAATGGGTATGAAAGGAAGCTAAGGATCTTTGCTGTGGGAAAAATAGTTTTTCCAGCTGTAAGATATGAAGCACAGCAAACTTTACTGTAATAAGACTGACATTTCCATAAGCAGCATGATGATGTTTCCAAGACCTCTGAGCAAATAATACGTTCATAACCTTTATAGAAATTATGAATTGCTATTATTTGGCCTAATCTTGATTGCTTGTACCACATTTGCTTTGTAAGTAGGTATTATATTGACTTCACTGAGAGCTTAGTGTTAGTCTGTAACATGTGACAATGACTCTTAGAGTTTGTGTTTTAGTGTCTGTACGGTGCATGCCACTAAAATGTAAGTCATACAAATCATATATTCTATGGCATAAAGAGCTTATGGTCTACAGTCCCAGTTATGGAAATATTTATGTATAGAACTAACTCTCTGGTTTTTGATATTAAAGGTTTAGTATTCTGTTTAAATATAAATACATTTCTATTGGTAAAGGCCTATGAACCTCCTCTGCAGCCATTCACACAGCTCAGTAGTCCTTATTCACATGAGAAAATTAAATAAATAGGACCTGCCCAATTCCTCTGACATTTCTCATGTGACGTAAAGGATTCCACTGACATCTGCAGAAAGCTGCTTGCAGAATCAGCCCAGAAAGTCTTCTCATATAAATAGGTTTATAGGCTGAGACCCTAGCATGGACAGGACAAATAGACTGCTGAACATACCAAGGTTTACACAGCAAATTTTAGGTTTAGTGGTGTAACAGCAGTAATGAATTATTTCAGATTGCATTGCTAGAGTTCAGAATTAAAAAGGGGGTAGTAACCGTCATTTAAAAAATTACCTCCAAGACTTCTTAGCTGCTGCAAATTTAGAAGAAAATATTTACCCACATAACTAGTACTTATAAGCTGAGAATTGCTAACCAGTTATTATTTTTGTACTCTAATAATAATATAACGAGCAATGTTACAAAGTACCTTACTTATTAAGTTGAATTTACTGTCATAGAATCTGCGCGCTCTGAATTCATAATATAACATGATTGATGAGACATCTCTTTTTGGAAGCAGATGCCAGTAATGCATTTAAAATACTCTAGCAGTGTATTATTTCATATTTATGAACAAAGTCCTCTTTAGAATAGCACTTCACTTCCCAGCCCTGGTTTCTCCAGTTATATTTTGGAAGGTTTTCTTGCTAGATCTGTCATTCTGCTAATGCCTAATCCATTGAATCAGAAAATGCTTCAATCATGACCTGAAAATTAAAAGGTGGCATTCTTAATTAAATCAATAAACTAATTGCTGTATAGTAGCAATTCAATTTAGGTGCTTTGATTGCTCTCCCTTAGCAAGTACTTCCAGACATAGAGTGACTTCAGACTAAGATTGTATCTGTCAGACTGTGAAACTTTGAACATTTAATTTCCATTAATTGATTTCCTCAGTGTTAACAAATATGATATCAGATTCTCAAATAAGAACTTAAATAGGGTGATTTTTATCTACATAAATGCAAATAAAATAATAATTCAAAGCCAAGATGATAGGAATTTTACTCCATAATATGTAATTATTCATGGCCTCCTCGTGTATATAAGCAGTTGCTAAACAGTACGAAGAATGAACTTAAGGGATCTCACTATTGGTCCCTTCCCCTTTTTTTTTTGTTGGATATGAGGGGAAACTGTTAATGTTGAAAAGTCAATAGGAAAGTAGTTTGCTTTATTTTCATTAAAACAAATTAACATAAATCCTCAGTGATAAATACATGAACCAAAGCTATTTGTCTCACTATATAGTAAAATAAAGTTGAAGGATATATGTATTTCAAAACTGAACCACCAGTCCCTAAAAAAGAGAAAAGCCTTATGTCTACATTTATGTAGAAAAACTGAAGACTCTTATTTTATTCAGTCTTGTAGTTAAAGCCTGATCTTCATTTGAAGTAAACCAGAATGGCTTCATTGCTTCGCTATTGCAGCTGAGATTCCAGTCGATGACACTGAATGAGAATTTTGTATTGACTGGATTTGAATGGTGGTCATAGATCCTCTGAGAGAATTTTGTCTTGACCAGTATAAAACAGACTTTAATTTTCAAAATTCGCCATCTCTCTACCTTCTGCAAGTTTGCTTGAAACTCTGTAGGTCTTTCTGGAGCCATCTTGCTACAAGAAAAGCAAGGCTTAAAATGCTCATTTTGGAGGCCAATTAAAAACTCAAACCTTTCCAAGTTAAAAATTCAAGATCCAAGTTTGTACTTCAAACACTCTCCTTGCCCATCAGTTTTGTAATCCCTTAGTTACCTATTCAGTACGGATTCCCTCTTACCCCCTACACAAAAACTGTGTTATGTCAGACCAGGGCAGTGGCTAATGCCAATCATTAGAAAAGTTTGAAACAGGATGGCAGGACAAGGTTGTTGTAAGAATAAAGAGTTGCTATGACAGAGAATTAAGGGAGTTTTTAACAGCTCCTAGAATTACTGCTCCTGAACACCTGCAAAACAAAACAAAACAAAACAAAACAATAAGTGGGTTTCCTGTAGTGATTGATCACACTTCATGAACAACCAGAAAATTAACTACAGTAAAGGCCTTGGCCACTTGAAATTAGACCCAGTGCATCCAAAGAGCAGAATTGTCTTGTTTCTGCAGGCTGTTGGTTATCTAATACTAAGGAATGCCTTCTGGGGGGGTCTTTTTTTCCTCTAGTTGTGCCATCAAGTCCGACAATGGCCTCCTCCACTAGCCTTCCCTCAAACTGTAGCAGTTCCTCTGGGATTTTCTCCTTCTCACCAGCCAACATGGTCTCAGCGGTGAAACAGAAGAGTGCTTTTGCGCCTGTCGTGAGACCGCAAACTTCTCCTCCTCCCACCTGCACCAGCACCAATGGCAATAGCCTGCAAGGTAGGTGAAACCAAATCTGGAGTACAGATGGCTGCACCTTGCAAGGCTCTAGGTGCCACTGAGTTATCAAAGGGGATAGAAGACAAAGGGGGATCCTTGGTGGTCTCTGTCCTAAAGTGTCCTCCTGTAAAGTGTAACTGGACTGCACCACCTCGTACCATGCAGGTGTTTGGCAACCACCCTGTCTCTAACTCAACTAATACTGCTGAATTGAGAGGCTGTGTCTTTTAAAGCACAGACCTACTGTTATGATAAAAACAAGTAATATTTCAGCTTACTAATACCATCCTTTTTCTTTCTTTCCTCTCTTATTCCCTGTTGTCGTCCTTTATCAGACCAGTCTTTTGTGGACTCTAGCAAGTACTCCACTGCAGGGTCTCTCCAGGGGCTGGCCTTCTCCTGAAGTACGTCACTCAATCTTCCCTTCCTTTCTTTTTCCTTTGTCATAGTACACTTGTGCAGAAATCCTACTGAGACCAAATAGACCATTACAGAGCTTGGCACAAACCTTTGCCTTTTATAAGTAGAAGACACATTACAAACTAACAGCAGCATTTTCCAGTTTAACTCATACCAGGGCAAACATTTGTTTCCACTGATTAATGTACTTCTGTGCCAATTAATTCCATAAATGACGCAGGGCCTTTCTGAAAGCCTCTTCAACTGTTGTTATCAAGGGGCTGCTCCTTTTCTGCATCCCGTCCCCTCTCATTACAAAGTATTCCAGCACTAGCACCTAAATACGTTTTGAAGCGTTGATGCAAGCTGAGGGAGTGACAGACAAAAGCTTGTCAAGCTGAGGATGCTGCAAAGACCAGCACTGCCCATTCTATTGTTTGGCTCAGCCTGTTTTACAACACTGCCTAAACCTTCCAGTGTAATTACCTCACTACGCATTAGTGTGCTGAGAGAGACATTTTCATGCTCGCTTAGGCTGAGGAGTTTCCATAAGCAGATGCAGGCAGCTGCCTCCAACTGTGCCAGAGGTGGGAAAGACTTTGCGGTATGCGTTGTGCTTCCCCCAGACCTGAGGTCTGTTTTCCTTTCCACGTGCCTGTGCTAATTAGCCAAAGAGCATCTAGCAAGGAATAAAATCCGTCATTTTTAAAGCTACGTTCAGAAGGAGATGAGCAGAGCGGGGGGAGGATATTTCCACAGGCTCCACATGTCACTCTATGGCCTCTGGAAAGAGAAACGCCGGGCTTGCGGGCATAATGCTGACAGCACTATTAACAGCCAAAAAAAAAATCTATATGCAGGCAGAGTGGAAGGAATTCATTCATAAAAGCTGGGATCTATTGTGACTGAAGGAAAGCACTGAAAAGACTGAAGGAAAGCATTGCGCACAGAAATTGTGAAAATTTTAAGAATGTATAAGCAGATCTTGGGTACATTCAGTCAGGACTTTGTTATGAATACAGACTGCATCAGGAATAAACCACAAAATTATCAGACGAGCTATAGTGTTTAGGAGAGTATTTTTTTGTGTGTGTTTTAAAAATTTGGCACTGCCGACATGCTACAGATTTTAAAGGTAACAGCTGAAATGTTTCACCTCTGAATTAAAAAGTAAAAAGGGATCTAAGAGTTGACTGCTAGAAGCTTTTTGAGCATGTTAATGTTTTTTTTCTTCTCTTCACCTTGTCCCAACTTTCTGTTGCGGGTGGAGAAAAAAAAGCAAGTAACAGGAGAAAGCTTTTTCAGGCACTGTCTTTTCTTTCACAAGACACGGAATTCCCAGATTCTGCATACTCAGTTATGAAAAATTATTATGGGATGAGCTGAGAGCACCGGACAGAACTGGGGCTTGCAGATTGCCTCCTCATTATGTCACATCCAGAGCTGTAATGCCTAGAAACCACACAGATCTGAGTGCTTCCCCTAATTTTTATTTAGCAATTCGGTTTTCATAATAGGAATGAGACACCAAGAGATGATTCGTTTCTAGGTCATCACTCAACTTCTTGGTGAGTTAAAGGCAAGCAGCCTTTAGTCCCATGCCTTCTGACACCACCTGAGGCTTGTAATAATCACTCAGAAATGCACTGCCTGTTGTGCCTTATTGCTTAAATAAACAACCATGTATAAGGAGGCTGTCTTATCTCTCTTGGGCTTCTGGATACATCAGAAAGCAATCAAGCTTTCTTTATGCAGCTTAGATATCAGCAGAACTCACTAAAACAACAGCTAGGCTTATCTGTTGTTCTCTTTGCCATGCAATTTTGTAAAACTCAAAATACATTATTTTTGTAATTTGCTAGCAGCAAATACATATTAGTTTATGATAGAAGAAATAATGCCCGTTTGTGGGAGTTTTTCTACCTTCTGCCCTCCCTTTTTGAAGCTGATGTGATCTCATACCTACACTGTTTCCCACTGATGTCTCTGTTTTCAGGATCAATAATATGCTACAGCTGAGAGAATTTGCATGACTAGATGTAGCACTTATGGGATAAAAGTAGAGCGATATAAATGAAGACTTCGAGCGAATGGAAATATCAAAGCTTTTAGGCGGAAAAGATATCATTTTGCCATTTGCCTTGTAATTTAATTCAGAATTTCAGATCTCTTCAAAAACAATAATGCTTTGAAAAAATGAGCTAAGATCTGCATCTGTACCATTTGTTTCCAATGGCAAAAGGTGCATGGCTGATATATAACTACAGGGACATGTCTAAGCCATGAAGGGAGGAGTTGCATTAGCGTTACCTTCGTTTGGGCCCTTACCCAGGGTAAACAGCTGTGCTGTCCCAAGAGAGAGGCAGTTCTTGACCATTTCTTATAGAAATTGATTTGGTTTTGATAAATCTTTTATCTTGAGATTTTTTTTTTGTTGGAACAATGTTTTGACATTTTCTAAAGTGTGGGTAATTTTTCTAAAGCAAAACAACATCTTGCTTTAAAGTTTCACTAAATTTAGAATTTAGAAAGGACTGAAAAGGACAAAAAAGGTTAAAATAGAATGTACAGAGGATTCATTATCTGTCTGACTCTGCTCAGCTGAACTCTTCACATATAGAAGACTCTACCCATTCCCATCTGCTCAACTCCTTGCTTATGTGAGCAGCAAAGAAGGGAGCACTGTTGTCAGTAGAGCTTTTCTCTGTGCTGTAACATACGGCGCTGACGTCCGAGCACTTGCAGTCCCACCCCTATATTCTGCTAAACAACTGCCATCCAGAAATCTCCAAGTGCTTTACTAATAGGGATGAAAATTGTTGTCCTCAGGTAAGAAACGGAAACAAATCAAATTGGTTGAGGTAATACAATGAGCTAGGAGAACTGAGACAAAACCTGTGTCTCTGGTCCATGCCTTTGTGAGTGTTCCATATATTCATATAAAATTACACTCTCCTTAGCCATACTTGGCTGCCTTGTGGGGCTGCCACCGCAGAATTAGAGTCTGGTTGACTGTCTCCATTGCTGTCAATACCTATTTTATTGATGCCATAGAGGCCCATACCCTGGCCCACACCCTAAGGATCCCAAGGGCAGGGTAGGGAGCAACCACAACAGTAGGAGCATTGCTTGGCTTGGGTTTCCTTCATTTTTAGTCACATGAACCAAAGGGACAGCCCAATTGTGAGGACTTAGAACTTGTTATTTGAGACACTGCTGAAATAAAACCCTTTGAGCATTTTTTTTTAAACAAAGTTGCTCTTGTTTCACCCAGTGTTGATTAAATCAGCAAGGGTTCTAAAACAAAAAAAAGCAATACCAAATTCATCCTGTGATTTGAGTTGAAGGAGACAACCTAGCTGTGGAGATAATATCAAAATGCATCCTCAGATTTTCTCCATAGCAGAGCAGAAAAAAGCCCATGACAGGAAACACCTCAGCAAGGAACATCTAAGACTTAGTGGTGTCCTCCATGCTAGTCACTTGAGTGTCTTCCTGTAGGGCTTAAAGCAGCTCAAGTCACCTCTCTATTGCTTTTATCCTTGCTCTGAGCTCCTTGAAGAGCCCTTATGTGGAGTGGAAACAATCAGTGCAGTGCTTCCACATAAAAACATTGCTGAATGATAATTTCCAAGAGTTGAAATGCTGCTGTATAGTTGCAACATGTCACCTCTGATGATGGCCTGTTGCAAACATGTGGATATGTTTTGCATTCTTGCCTTCTCTTCTCATTTTATTTCATTTAATCAGTGCAGTTTACTCGAGCTGTTCTCCCCTTGCTGATTAGACTTGTAATTCTTGCACATATGGTGGTGTTTGTGGAGAAAACATTTCCCTCCTCTCCCCCTCCAACCCCAAATCTGTGAGTCTTTTACTTTGGCTCAGTTCTTATCAAATAATTGCAGCTGTAATTAAAGCACAATGAATCAGCACCAGTCACAGGGTTGAGTTCTTCCTTAAGAAATTACATGTCCAGATGTCTGAGATGGCAGGCAGTTCTAGCATTTAAATAATGTGCCCATGAAGTGCTGCCAACCTGAAGGTGAATCTGTTTTCTACCTTTTTGCAAATAACCGTACAACTCGTATTTTAAAGACACGTTGTTGTTACAGTTTTCGTATCATAAACTTGCATGACTACCTCCTGTAATGATGAGCTTGCTCACAGTGTGTCACTTAGGCACCTGGTGTGTCTGATCTGCATAGAGGGAGACCAAGCTGGAGTTCAAGCTAGGTGGAAGACTGTACCTGTTGACTTTTAATGAATGTCTCCTCTGTAAGAGTTTAATAGGAAATGAAGTTAGGAAGCATAATAAAGAAATACTGATGATTCAACGTGGCCAGCAAAAGAGAAGACATTCTAAATTATCATTAACATACAACTCACTCAGTGTAGTTGGTGATGTCTGCTACGAGTGTAATAAAACCATGAGTTAAGGACATGTTTCAATTTGAAAACTGTTTTTGAGATTTTCAAGCCCTTTTCTGAGCACCTGGAAATGCATACATAAATCCCAGGCTGATTGTTGAACTGGCGTAGGAGACAGCAGCACTGTCTGTGCCTAATGCAGCCACCACCCAACCAGAGCAGTGCTGTTGCTGCCTGTGGGACCCCAGCCATTTCCTCCTATGTGGAGCAAGTGTCTGCTTTGCTTTTAAAAATGTAACAGAATGTGTGGCAATGGCCAGGTCAGGTGTGAGCCTCCTGAGCATTCTGAGATTTTGAAACTAAAATCAGAAAATTAAGTTGGGGCCTGATCTTGATGGCAGGGAAAGCACACATTTTCTGCAAGAAAATCACTAGTTTCAGTACAGTCACTTGCAATTTAAACCACTTTCTGATCAGAATGAAGCTTCTTGTGATTTATATGTACATAGTTGTCTCTACTGAATGATACTTATATATAAATTTAATTCACACTACAGCTATGTTGCTACTAAATGTTTAAAAGCTCTGAGTATTTTGAAAGTTGCCTGATAATGCACAAAAGTAACTTTTTCCCCCTTTCTCTCTCCCCTTGCCCTCCTCCCTTTCCTTCTGACAGCTATATCTGGCATGATTGTTCCCCCCATGTGAAAGAATTGCCTTGAAGAATTTTATTAATGAAGAGGTTGAATTCTGCTTCAGAGAGAATCTGATACAAGTCCCCGAGTGGAACTTTTTACTCAGGCCTTTTTAGAAAATAAAAAAGAAATAAAGAAGAATCTTAAAATAACTGCGGATTTTTAAACAAAACAAAAATCACCATCCTTGCAAATACTGAAATTAACAATCTACAATTGCAAGGTGTTGATTCAAGTTGTCCATCCCAAGTACCTGGGAGATATATTTATTGTATGTTGATAAAAGTCCACTTTTTTTTTTCTGTTGGGGTGGGGGCTTGCTTTTTTTTCCTTCTGGGTGTTTTTTTTTTGTGTTTTTTTTTAAGGCTTGATTTAACTCAACACCATTTGTCTTTTATAAATCATACAATTACACAAGGGACACTAGAGATGGAACTCCACATTTTTAATTTATGATTTTTTTTAAAGCTGTGTAAAGAAAAATGAAGTGGTGTCATTTACTTACAAGTCTGTATGGGACAGAATAGAAGTGCCAGTTAGTTTTTCGTAGAAGAATTACGGCCATTTAATTAAGGGTCGGCTCATACAGGTTGCTTATCCAGTGGTGACTAGCTAATATGATGCATTTTTAATGTTCTAATTAAATAGACATCACTCCCTAGAAAGCTGATAATTTTGGATGGCAAGGGCGGGATGAGGAGTGGGATTAGTAACCTCTGTCTTTAATATCCGGCTAAATAATTAAGTAATACAACAAGAAAAGTTGGTGAAAGGAAAGGTGAGGATGCAAAGACATTTCCTCCTGAGCTGCAAATCAGTGCCTCTAGATTTAATGCTCCAACGGCAGGATTCGGTGAGCGTGGCTCTCTCTTTAGCTCATATATCAGACTCTTTCCAAATGAGTGGCCTTCTTGAAGTTTAGTGTCACCGGCGCTGTGCATAAAATGCCATGTGGCTTTGGCAGCCGCCGAAGGGCACAGCCTGCGGCCATCCCGCATCCCTCTGCCCTCAACCGATTTGTTTTTACGGGGCAGAACGAGAACCGGCTCGGCCGTGGTTCTGCATCCTCCCGGTCCAAAAGCACACGCTTTCCTCCACCTCCCACTCGGATTGCTCCTGTATCAGTCAACCCTCTCAGTTTGTATCATAATATATTAAGCACCAGGTAACTGCTTTTGAGTAGTCAATGGAAACACGAGTTTGGGGCTGGGGGTGGGGGTGTTAGGAAGGTTTCAAATCAAACCCATAGCTTCTGTTTTACAAAAATTTTGCTATCATTATCTGGGAAGTGTTCTTAAAAACTATTAGTCAAAGAGGCAGCAAAGCTCTGAAGATGCATTACCTGATATTTTTTCTTTGCTGTTGTGTTTTGTATGTAGTTATAAATACTGTAGATTTTTTGTGATTTTTTGCCAAAGTTGTTGTTCTATTTATACATTTTAATGTCTTAAGACAGTTTTTCAAGATCACAAAAAAAGAATTTTACTGCATATTTTGCAAAAAGAGCTCACTACCTTTAGCTTGCACATACTTGCAAAATTAATTAAATAAAAAAAAAGCTTCTTGTTTCTGTTTTTTTTTTTGTTTGTTTGTTTTCAGGGGATTTTGTAAAATATCCATATAAATAATGTATTTATCTTTGGAATTTGTACATTGCTTTTTTTCCCCTACCAAGTTTATTTTATTGTGTATGTTTGCTATGTGAAAAGTGCTGATTCGTTTGGTCATTCACCGTTGTATTAGCTGTTTAAATGTGATTTTTAATACATTTCATTTATAGTTCTTTTAGTATTGTTTAAAACCATGCTTCCATTTTTTTTTAATTTCCACCCAAAAGCCATTGTCTATTTTTGTATTATTTGTAAGTTAAGAAGTTTTTTCCAATATATGGCAAAAAGTAGCATATTATTCTTGTAGCATTTAGTTATGTAGATTTTAAAAGAAATGTATCCTTTGCTTTTGAGGCTTAACAAAAACTAATGCTGTTTTACTCTATTAATATGCATGGGATTTCTCCTCTTTGGAGTGACGCATTTTTGTGCATTAAATATGAGGAGAAACTTCATAGAACTCAATGAAAATACTTTCTTTCTTAAGTCTGCTTGTATATTTCTCTGTCTTTCACATAAATATAAACCAGCAGATTGGATGCCTTAACAATGCAAATCATATTCATTTCACTTGTACATTGTACTGTGCACCAGAACTGTCAATCATCACTAACATTCTAAGAAAAAAAAAAAAAGGAATTGAAAAGCACAAAAGAACTGTTTTGTTACCTTAAAACAATATAACTTTTTTCTAGTCGAGCAAGAAATCATTTACAACGATGCTGCAACCGTGCATGCTTCCTGTATGAATTTTGCAATGGTTTTCACTAGAATGTCACAGTGTGATCTTTGGGGGGAAGGGAAAGAAACAGGATTTTTTTTTTTTTCATGGTGAGAAAATAAAAGAAGAGAAAACTGGAAAATGTGAGAGACATCGGTTTGTTGCTTCTCTGTATTCCAAGCGATTATTCTAATTCACATAATAAGCAACAGCACGACAATGTAATCAAATTTAAAGCCATATTTTGTCCAGTGACACCATCAATTACTCTCGTAGTAGTGCTCCACTCAGCGTCATAGCGATTTTGACACCAATGTTAGCCATCGATGTTTGTACGCCAGTGTCCAAAGATCCTTTGACAATGTGCATCATTTTGTTTCCTTGCAGCTATTTACAGTGATCTGATGGATGGGAATTTATAAAAATCTCCCCCGCACCACCCTTGTCTTTTACAAAGTAAAAGATGCAGCTGTTTACAGAATATGGCTTTAAGTGGAAACATTCAGATTTCAGTTTTAACAAGGTGAAGCTTCACAATGACTGGATTGCATAAAGTATGCCTATTTCCTCACAGTTGTATTAGGATGCAGCTAAAATGAAGTCATCTCTGAAACTACTAACCTTTCACCTTCTTATCTAAATCTTTTTGAATAGACACACACACTGTACAGTTCTATTGTTAGAGAAACTAACTACTGTAGAGATTGTTATAATTTTTTTGCAGAAATTCAAGCTGTAAAAACTTTTCAACTTTCACAATATTTAATTAAAGTTACTTCCTGTCTGTGAATACAGCTCCTAGTTGTGTGTTTATTTTTTCTGCTTCTGCTGGCTGGTAGATGAGAAAAAAAATAAAATGTAGAAGCCAGGAGCTACTGAATTGTCTTTCTGAAATTAAGGAGAAATTCATGGAATGACACAGCGAAACATGGTGAATGCTGGTGCATTGAAACTCCTCTTCCTCTGTCACTAACAGATTTCAAAGGATCCTCACTCATAATGCCGAATATTCCTCCTGTTGTCGTTGTTCTCATTATTTCCATCATTTTGGTCTGTTGTTTGCCTGAAGTGCCAATGTGTTTTTCTAGCAGATTCCAGGAGCGTATCTGGCCTTAGGTACCCAAAGAGCAAAGAGCTGTCTCTCTAAACACAGTGATCGTGAAGCACAGACAAAGGCACATTAGATCCAGCACCAGAGATCCAGCGAGATGTAAATTTTCATCTTGGTATTATTTAAGTCAAAGGCAATGCTTTCAGGACCAGGTCTTAGGCCAGCTCCAGGAACTACCTCAAAGTATGTTGAGCTGTAACTGGCTCCTTGACTTGACCACGAAGAAGGCTCCTATAAAGTGTTTCCATTCTGCTGCCCTTCCTAAATGACAAACCCATCAGCTGCTAAAGTTCTGAGAGTTTCGTTTCATCCTGTACTCCTCTGGCAGGAGAAGACCATAGGGAGCTTTACCTCTGGATGTGGAAAGTTGGCATAATCACACTTAACTGGGTCTGAAGAGTGGCTGTCAGATAGAAGACCTGTATAGGGACAATCAAAAACCTCCAAACAGCACATCTAATGCAAGGCTCCAAGCATTTCCAAGGTAGGAATAGGGACATTGGGACAGCAGTTTAAATTAAATTAAAATTTACTTAAAAAAATAAATTTGCTAGAAATGCAAGCAGCTGAAAGTGGAAGTGTTGGATACATCTTAAATGTTAGCAGGTCCACTCCAGTAGGTGTGAGAGAAAAGAATGCTCTTGGCAAAGTCAGACCCCAAACGTGTTGAGTCTGTCAGCACAAGAGATCTGTTCCTTCTGTCTGAGGTAGTTCTCCTGGTTCACTTTCAAATGCTGTGAATATTGGCAGCTCTCACTGCGGCCAAGGGCTCTCTGAGTGCTCTAGAAAGATGTTGGGTCACATGGAAAAGCAGTCTTAAAGATTAAATTCAAGATGTAATATTAGGCAGCCTGTTCTAGGTGCAGTAGAACCAGAGCTCTGCTGCAGCCTTTTCAAACCAATGAGAACATTTTTGTCTGAAATTTAGTTTCAGCCGCATCAAAGAAAAAAATGGGGAGTGAGGGATGTGATGTAGCACGAACCATCAGGCTTCTAGTTCAGACAGATGCTGAAGACGAGTCTGCTACTCAGCCCAGTGATGTTCATCTGACAATCCGACCCAAGATCACCTGGGTGACTGTAGTGCAATAGAGGATGAATTGATATTTTTTTTTGATGCTAGAAGAAAACCCTCCAAACCCAAATCATCTGAGGCGCAGCTGCAAGGCACACATTCAGATATGGCTGCAGTGAAACACATATCCCATGGTGGGGCATACACTAAAAGGGACAGAAGTGTCTTCTGTTGTCACACAGTGAATATGTAGGCATGAGGCCTAGAGTAAGATGTGTAACAGCATGGCTTATGGCTGTCCTCTAAACTGCTGGCTTCTTCAATTTTTCAGCAACTGTAGTAGTCGTTTTGACTGAATAGTTTGCATCTGGCAGTGGGATTGGTTGTATTTTTGTATAGGCATGCCTTTAATATTTTACTTAGTTAAAAGAAACCTCACCAAAATGAGCCACCTTCACTGTTAGCTTCCTGACCTTGTCTGTGTGTCTGCTCATTCACTTTACAGTCTGTCTCTACAGGCTCCTGCCATAGCTGCCTCTTGTAATCATTTACCTAACTCCACCTAGCATCATGGCCATGTATCTTCTGCCATTTCATGGGTTAGCAGAAGACACTTTACAAGTTAAATGCTTGATTTCCTCAGCCCTTCCTGTTTGCTGCTTCTTGACCTCCAGGCCTTTTGTAAATATTCACATTGCACTGCTGTACTAAAGATGGGTTGGAGGCCTCCCACAGAGTCCCTCACTGCCATTCAAAGTCCACTCCATTCAATAAGGCCATGTCTCGGAGATGCTGTGAAGCAGCCTGATGTAGCTTTAGCAAGATACTTGGTCAGTTTGGTTGCTGCCTCCTTGCCCACCCACCAGTTGTACTCCTCTGTGTCACTGCCACCCCACTGCCTGCCCCCATCACCGTTATCTCAATGGGATGAGCCTCATTTGGCATCTTTTTTCTCTGCTTCCCAGAAGGAGCTGGCTCTGGCATCCCTTTTCCCCAGCATCTAATGCTGATATTTCAGTAGGGGAGGTCAGGTCAATACTTTAGATAAATAAGTAATAGTTCCAACTCCACAACCCTGTTCTCTCTTCCTCTCCTTGGTGCCCTTGAGGATACAACTAGACCACAGCTTATGGCACTGCTCCAACATGATTGGCAGGTCATGTGCAAGAGCACACTTCTTAGAAAACTTTAATGTAGTCATTCCAGGACACGAATGCCGATGACTACCGAGGGCACAGCCTAACAGCAGGGACTGCAATTCTAGGTGGCTTTTTAGTGTAGGCCTACAACAGGAGCAGCAAATACAGTGATCTAACACATATTTTTCTCCCTGTTTTCAATAAATGACCCAGATTTTATCACTAATGTGGATGCATATTTGAAGATCTCCATCAAAAAATTTAGATGATCACCTAATTCTTTCCTGAAACGTACAGCAAATTCTGTTCTACATGTCCCAGTCCAGCTAAACTCTCTTTTGTGTAAGAGGGATGAAATTGTTCACTTCCTTTTTTGTTAAACTATATGAATTCCTAAGTTTCCCACATTCACTCATGTCAAAGTGTATCTTATACTGTGAGCCCTTACAAGTGGGTTTGCAGCTGGTGTGCAAGAGAGACTTGCCCTGTTGTGGTGATTCACTGCAGTCTGGCAGCTCTTGACCACGTATGAGAGAGGCAAGGACTGATTGTGTCTGTAGCTACGTACAAGAGTGCTCTAAAAGGCACGGGTTATCTGGTTGAGAATAACCTCAAGATAAATTTGCCAGTGAGGATGCCTCAGTGACTCCCTGTAGGAAAGCAACAGCTCAGCTCAGACCTTAGCTCAGGAGGCACAAAAATGCAGACGCGTGTGTGTGTGTGTGTGTGTGTCTGTGCGTCTGTGAGTGTGTCTGTGCTGAGGTGGGGAAACTGAGAGCCATGAGGAGCTCTCAGAAGCAAGCCCCAAGATGAACCCTATCATGAAAGTTCACTTTTCTGCAGCGTTTAGAGGAAAGGAGCACACAAATTGTGCAGAGACTCATTTGAAAGGTTGTTGTGCTGCAGCTTTCATCTCCGCTCCCTCCCAGACCCACATTGTCCCCCCCCCAGCTTGGCACCAGTCCTGCCCACTGCCCTACTGCCTCCTTGCCCACTGCCCCTGCCACAGAGGGCTCTGCTTTCATCCTCATTTCCACGGAGCATCACTCCCATCGCTCACCGTCAGCCTGCCCCAGGCACTGCCTTGCTCCCCCACCTCGCCACCATTAACTTTGCCTTCAACCTCTGCTGCATCATTGCCTTCTCCTGAGGGTTCCCTATTTATATAGAGGGGAAAATGCAGTTGCCGGGACTGGAAATATTTTGTTACCTTTTTCTACTTAAGTGCGAGGCATTTTTATCTGTGCTCTCTGGAGACTTATGCTACAGTGGGACTGATTTTATCCACTTACTCAATGCACTTTAGTTCAATAATGATTACAGAACTTCTACATAATATATTAGGCATAGCTGATTTCCCAGGGTTTGTAGCCCTCTATCTCCCCAAGCATTTAAGAAGGAGTCTCTCTGTGATAGGTATGTTATGAATGATACACTCCTCAACAGTCATGATGTAAAAATAATAGCAGCAGTGGGCCGGGAAGAAAGGAGAGGCGAGCATTCAGCTGGAAAGTGCCCAAGCCTGTGGATAATACATCCCAGCAGCAGTGCTCTGCTTTGTTCATTTCATCACTGCCCATCAGTGGCGCTTGCAATCTACAGAGTCTGGGCAACCCAGGCTGGATTCCCAATCCCTCCCTCCACTGCCTAAACAGAGGGTTTTGGCAATTCGCTGGCTCCACTGTAGAACTGGGTTAACCTGGTCTCTCTTTCTTGCTCGCTATTTTTTCTTTTAATGCAAGCTGAGCTCTTCAGCTCGCTCAACTGTAGATTTAGCAGCCGTGAGCAGGCCTGTCACAGCCAGCACGCCCAGCCCTGAAGTTCCTGATGTGACCGCAGAAAGCCTGCAAGACATTCGTTTTCTTCAACAACAAAAGAAACAGCAGCGTTTGTGAACATGGCCTCCTTCACACCTGAGGTTAGAGACAAGAAACCCAATCCTAAGGTGTCCTCAGCCTGAGAGGCTTTCTATGACATTTCCCCAGCCACAGAGTCTGCAAGGCTTCTCCAACCTCTGCTACACCAGATGCCCATGACGCTCTGCCCATGTTGTTTTCCAGGTGCTCAGCACGCTTACCCCGCTGGCAGAGGGCATCCAGCTCCTGCCCATAAAGCCTAAAACTGGCTCATTCAAAGCCTAGTAATTTGCCACAGGGAGTTTTCCACACTGGACCAAGCACCTTGAACCAAGTGCCTTGCTCATCTTATTGTCACCAGCCTCCCCTGTTGGTGGTGATGGTGCTTTTTTCTTTTTTTAAACATAAAATGCCCAGTTTTACTCAGTTATCCAATAATATCTTAATTTCAGTAACAGCTTTTGACAATGAGTTCCTCAGGTTCTTGCTCTTATTGCCCCATTTCTCCTTGTGCAATGGGGTCCGTGGTATCTGCAGCCACCACTGGGCCCTGGAGGGGTCAGGGACAGCGGGGACACCGCTGCCTCTCCCCCAGCCCCAGCAGAGCAGAGCGGGGCAGCTCCCACCGCGGCTGCAGCCCCGCAGCCGCCTGATTGACGTCAGGAAATAGCACAGCGAAAGTTGCTACCAGCCAACAGCTGTTTCAACAGTTTTAATCACAAGGCGAACTGCAAGATAAATAAATAAATAAAGCCTATGAAGTGACAAAACAAATGGCCTGGTATTGGAGACAGATTTGAAGCTTCTGGCTGCCTTCGTGGGAGAGCAGCCTGCGAGCTCTCACCCTCCCTCCGCCAAATAATTAATTTATCACTTAGCAGCTCTGTGGCTCTCCGGAAGGCGCTTGGAGACGGGGTTTGAAGGTGAACTCCAGCCCTTCAGAGGGGCCCGTGGGGCTGGGGAAAGAGGCACTGGAGTCTACAGGTGAACTGGCAAGATCGCAGGGGGATTTACATCAACCCGCTCAAGCTGCCGTGAGCCAGCACGCTATTTTGTTCCGCCCTCACAAATCACTGTTATGCCCTTTCTGCTTTAAACACTATGGATCAGCTATAACAACACTTGATATTTATTTTATTTCAACTATCACTCTGATTTGTCAGGTGTATTTTTTATGCACAGCAGGTGTACCCTAATGGGGTTAGAGAATAAACAGAAAATTGATGGGCTTACGCACCCATTAGCTAATGGATTACTAAGCAAAAGGGACTCTGTTTAACCCCACTGCACTTAGCCCACTGTTAGGAGGAATGTTAAAGACTATAAGCTAACACTCAAACATCTCTTCGTGGGCCCAGGGGAAGAGAGCTCAAACTTTAATGCATCGCTTTTGATAGGCAGGTGAATGAATGTGGCTATCATTATGCAATCACGCAGCTCTGCAACTGTTTATCAGCAGCACAAGGTGCCCCATGAGCCCTGCGTGCTCCTGGCCCACCATAGTAAACAGAAAGGGTTAAGCAGGATGAAATCCCCCCAGAGCTGCTTCCCACATCCCACTTGCACAGGACATGCAGCAAACTCAGAGCTGCCATCAACTCCTCATTCCCATACCCCAGTACTACACACCTGGTGCGTTTGCAACATGCTCATTTGTGCAAAGGCCTTGTGTCGACACCAGCTTTAATCAGGTATTTCAAGATAGATGTGCCTCGTTAGCATCAGAACAATGCAATTACTTCCCCTCCTCCCCTCTCTCCAAATCCCAGGGTTTTATTGGCCTATTAATGGTTTGATTTGTTGTTGGTAGAAACAAGAAGGATTCCGACTCATTGATCATATTATCCTACAGATATCTAGCAGAATAAATAAATGGGATAATAAAACCCAAACCATACACACAAAGGTTACATTTTCTAAATCCTTTAGAGTTCTGCATCATAGTTTATGTTCCCTTTCAACCACGAACACACAGTTCAGTGCAGCAGATGATGGTTAAAAAAGGTCTGTAATGTTAAAGGTTATATTTGCAATCTTTCACCATCTTCCTCACGTGGAAACAAGCCACACTGATCCTCACTGTCCACAGACGCAATAAGGAACAACCCTCTGACATAAGTGGATAATCAAAAGCCAATTCAAAAGGAGCCTTCTGTAAATATCAACTTGATCCAGGCATATGCATGCTTTGCTTGAAGCACCGGAAGGGCCCTGCTGACTTCAATGGGATGGCTCCCGTGTTTGAAGAGAAATAGGTGCACGCGTGCAGGAGAGGTGAAGGTCAAAGCATATAAAACCAAGAGAGAATATAATTTGGTGTTGCTTTTCTTTAAGCAGTGACACAGAAACTCACAGCTGGAGGAAGATGAGGTCCTTTTAGTTTCCTTTGTGCCTGCCTGTTCCTGGGGTGCTTTCAGGTCCCCCTCATGTTTAGCTCTGGAGGGTTGCAAGGCCGCTCGGTGCTTTGAGGGACAGGGGATGTCAATGGCAGAGAGGGAGGACGTGGCACTGACCATGGTCTCTCTGGGCTTTGCTTTTGCTGGTTTCTTCCTGGAGATGGGGAAAAGGAAAGCGCTCCAGGCACCTGAGAGCCCAACAGCTGAGCTCTTCAGTCAACCGAAGAGGGATGCTGTGGAAAATGCCACAGATCCAATGGCAAAGACAGAAGATACAGGGACTTCAATGTGATCAAAATGACAGCCCAGGTCCCTCCTTATTCTGGAGAGCAGTGGTCAGGCAGAAGTCTGCCGATGCCCACGGGAAGATGAACTGCTCAGTTACCAACTCAAATTGAGGCTCCGAAAGTATAGTGTGGTTCAAGTGATGCATGGATGCAACTTCAGCTCTAGGTTGTAGAGTCTGTGTTAGAGATTATTTAATTTATGCTGGAATTCATCAGCATCAGCCTAAAAGGCTGGAGCAGCATAGCAACAAGCTTGTTAATTACTAAGCAATTATTTTACTCAACTTTTAGACCAAGGGGATACCCAAAATATCCGCATCTGTTTCATTTTGATTTCTTATTGTTCCTTCCGTGCTGTAGCTGAGGTTATTTTACCGCAGCTGTCAGTCACAGCAGTAACAACTTCCACAGTAGTAGCTTCCATTTGGCAAACTCACTGTACAGAAAGTGCTGTGATGGAGTGGAAGGGGTTTCTTTCTCTTTCTTAATATCATCTTCCCCTAGGACAGACTACCTTGCCCTCTCCAGCAGAACACGCTCGGATCACACTGCAGAGTTTCTGACTGCTGCTTTTAAAAAGGTGTATCTGTTTGTTTCTATCAACACATTTCAGCTCCTCTGGCATGCTGTCTTTGCAGCTCTAATAGAGACACTTCACATGTAATAGGGTCACAGAGTGATCCTCACGTTCGATTCCATTCCTATCACCATGTTAAATTGAAACAATGTGTGTGCATCAGATTTCTGCAGTGCAGGGAAGCTGTAGCATCTCCAAGTTTTGCGATGCGATGAAACTAATGATTTGGATTTTATTTTCTTGGTACCACATTCAGCTGGTGAACTCTTGAAAATACACCTTACCTCGTTTTCTCTCTGTCTCTTTACCTCTCAAGAGCTTTCACCAACAGATCTACTTTCGTGCTGGAAAAAAAAAAGTAATTCTATCAGTAATTTATGGAAATTAGAAAACTGATTAGCATAAAGCTTCTACTTGTGATAGTGGGGTTACAAAAGTGGGTTGATAGGTAAAAATGATCTCCTTAGTGATAATTAACTTTGATCTCTTAAATAACTGTTAACTTTCATAAAGAAGGAGAGTACAAATGACATTTGCATCATGGCAACTGTAAAAAGGCAGAACATAACTTTCATTGGAGATTACATGATAAGCTCTGTTCTCAAAGAAAATATACTCATTTCAAAGGAAAATGACATGAATTGTCAAGGACTGTTGGGTTTGTTCTTATATCCTGTGCTAACCTGAGTGCACTGAGATGAGACATTGCATATGCTTGTGTGAACAGCTCTGTACACCCATGTAAATGATAAGTATTTATCTACAAGGAAATGACAATGCATGCTCTGCTTAGCACTTCTACGAGACCATTCATCCAAGGACTTCCAAGTACTTTATAAACATTAATTCAGTCTGACTATGCGACTGTGAGGTAAGTAAATATTAGTTTTATTGCAATATTATTGGGAAATGGAGAGACACAGCAGCTAAGAGACTTACTCAAGGTCAGTAGATTATAGCTCGAATGCCTCGCTCCAGTTCTGTGTGCAGGCAGAGCACGTGTGGGCATTGGAGGTTTACTATGCACTCCTCAAACTTCACTTTGAGTACTGTTCTGAAAATTTTCCCATCAATATTTAGTTCTGAACAATTTCACAGTGCCTGTTTGGGGTTGGATGGTCCTACCACCTCTGTTTTACACATGGGAAACCAAGGCAAAGAGGGGAAAAAAATTCCAAAGTACCCACTAGATATGAACATCCAGTTGGAGCAATCAAGGACCCAGCATTTTTGACCAAAGGACCTCCTCCAGATTTTTTGAAGCCTTTTTTAGCAGACCTCCATTGTGAGTTCTCTCATGATGGAGCTCAGAAAGATTTACATGTGTTGCTAGGGTTGAAATAAAGTAAGTGTAAACCAGAAGTTATGTATGAAGTGCGTATCAAGAAATGGACACTCACTCACACATAAGAAAGCCAGATAATTTTCAGTACAAAATTTAAAAGAATATCTTAATAAATAAATCCTTAAAGCTGTGCAGGCTCCGAATTTTTCAATTCATGGAAATCATCTTAGAACCTTTCTTGCACACTTAAAGCTCCTGGCACACTGAGTTGCTGCAAAGAAACCATTGCAACATCTCAATATCTCTCTTCGCTGGCTCCTCCAGATACAGAGTATGCTGGCCACTCTCTGAATCATTTTATCCTGTCATCTCTCTTCCTTTGATATGCATGAAGTTAAAGGGAAATGGCAGTCTCCTAATTTCTATTTCCACCCAATGTCATGGGAGAGAGGAAGGAAAAAAATGCCACTTTTTTAATGCAGCTTTTAAAATAGAAAAGCAAAAAAAAATTTTTTTTACAGCACTTAATAGGCCTCCCTTGCAATTTAAAAACTGATTTTTCAGGAGCTCATATATTCAAATCTCCAAAGTCTATTTGAAGGCACATCTGAAGGTGCACCCTGCAACCTGTGTGTAGCAAACTCTTTTGAATCTTGTCCTTGAAACAAAAATTAGTGCCCCATGGGAGCTCAGCAGTGTAGACAACCACTAACTGCAGAATGACTGAAAGCAGAGCTGAGAGTCCTTGCAGCTGGGAGGGAGAAGGGGATGAGAGAGCGAGGGAAGATGAGAAAAGCCTTCAGGAGCCATTTGGGAGACAGTCACTGGGAAGAAGAAAGAAAGACATGCACTAAAAACAACAGAAACACAGGTGGAAATGGCCTACTGGGAAATCAGGCTGTCAACAAACAAAAGCCGAAGGCCAGAAAGCAGTTTCAGTAGCAGCCCCTGCTAACAGGGCTTCAGTGTTCAGTAAATAAATTAGCAGCAGCTTTGACTGTTTGGAAATTAGTAGTGACATGATGAAAGAAGCAAATGACTTGCTTTTATCTGGAGTGGAAGCACTAAACTTCCAAAGAAATCTTCGCCTGTATTAGGAGAAGCAGAGACACTTATATCAGCTTAGACTTGAACAACAATAATATCAGAAAAGTTTCATTTCATTTACCAGAGGCTCAGAACTTCGTTTGTAACTAATGAGACCCAGGTCCCTCTGGGCTGCTTCTGACAGCATCTCTCCTTTGAATAGTTTATCACTTAGGAGATAAAAATAACATAGGTTAGGTAGATAGACAGACAGACACCTAGCTGTTTGAAAAAAGAAGTAGAGTTGGGACATTAGATCAACTCTTCGATTATTGCAAACTGGGAAAACTCCTATGGGAGAAACTCCAGTGATTTACTTCTGTTGAGAATCTGATCCTGTTTAATTAAATAGGAACTAAATGAGGGGCTGAATAATAAACACTTCAGCACGTGCTTAAACATTCAGCATGTGTCAAAGTCCTATTGATTTCGTTGAGATATAATTTGCTTAAGCACTCCTCCCCAGTACGGGTTCCTACTGAATCAGGGCCTCAGTTACTGGAGCTGAATGTTTATTGTGTAGAGGTGTTAAGAAGGGGCTCTTTTCCCACACACTCATCACTCAGAAAGAGTTGGATAAGAAGTAACATCACAGCCTCCAAAGTGAGTGAATATGAGTGTGCTTGATATGGCAACAAGTCCAGGAGCCAAATTTGCATTCATAATGGAAAGCAGGGATGTCCTTGGTGGTCCTTTGATCTGATGGGTCCATTCCACTGTACCAACGTCTGTGGGTCCATATTCAACTTGAAATATGAACTTCGTCCCTAGCATGGACAGCCCTGGGCTGTGTCCACGCTGCCTCTGACAAACGGCAACAGCCTCTGCTGCACTCGTTGCCCATCAATTTGGGAGCTGGAACTGGTATGTGGTAATGCCATGAAATGCCAAATCTAAAGAATCACAAATTCTCTAAATTGTTTGGGTATTGAATCTACCCTTCAAGACAGCATTAGTTTTGTTTCCCTCAAAATACCTGGCTGTTCAGAGATTCAGCTGCCAGAAAGCTGCCTCAGCCCAGCTCTCTGGGCAGTCCCCAAGTGCTTTCAGCTAAGAAGTGTCACAATTTCTCATTTATGTGCCAGTGCCATTGAGGCAGCATCTCCTTCAACTATGCCTGGCTCATACCGTTAGTTCTTATCACCATGAGAGGTAAATGAGCTAGCATCCTTCTAGACAAAATGGGCAATAAGTAGTGGTATCCCTCAGGGATCAGTACTGGGACCAATATTGCTTCATTAATGACTGATGATGGGATGGAGTGCACTCTTAGCAAGTTTGCAGATGACACCAAATAGCGGGGGGAGCGGTTGATATGCCAGATGGCAGGGCTACCCTTCAGAAGGACCTGGACAGGCTCGAGAAATGGGCTGTCAGAAACTTCATGAAATTCAGCAAACCGAATGCAAAGCCTTGATATCTGGGATGAAACAGCCTTGTGCAACAATACCGACTGCAGGCTGACTATCTAGGAAGCAGCAAAGAAAGCCAACCACATCCTGGGTTGAATTTCCAAGACAGCAGCCATCAGGTCTAGGGATGTGCTCCCCTCTCTTTGGCACTTGTGAGACCCTATCTGTAGTACTGTGTCCAGTTTGTGGCTCCCAGTTACAACAGAGGCGCAGACATACTGGAGCCCAGAGAGGCCACAAGTTTGGTTGAGTGCTGGAGCTGAGAAACTGAGGGAGCAGGACTTGCCCAGCCTGGAGAAGATGAAGGGGACACTATTGATGCCTGCAACTGCCTGATACAAGGAAGACAGTGTCAGATGCCTCTTGGAGGTGCACAGCAATAAGACAAAGGCAATGGATGCAAGTTGGAACAATAGTAGAAATATCAAATACAAGGAAGGGCGGGTTTTTTAACCATGAAAGTGATCAAATATAGGAACAGGTTGTCCAGAGATCTTGTGTAATCCCCACCACAGGAGGTGCTCAGACTTTACTGGGCGCAGCGCTGAGCAATTAGATCTAACAGAACCTGCTTTGAGCAGGGGTTTGGACCAGATGACCTCCATAGTCCCTTCCAACCTAAGTTAACCCACGATTATACAGAAATGAAATATAACAGAAATGGTGAAGATTATGTGGAACCATGTAATAGCTGGTACAGGTCTGTGAAAGGAAGCTCAGGCCCAGTTATACTGAGAATTTAATTAATTAAGGCAGACATAACATAGTTGGATTTTTAGTAAATTGTTAGTTTAGTGCTCACACAAACTCAATAGAAAAGCTGGAGTTGCATAGCCTGCATAATAATACAATAAGGTAGACAAAAATCTATCCAACAGCTAGGAACCAATGAGTTATCATCAATGGTTTTATGTCAAAAGAGAGAGAAGTATCAATTGGTCTCCCACAGGGATTGATACCGGAGCCAGTATTAATCGATATACTCATTAACAGCCAGAGAAGAATGTAAATTCAACAACCACTGGATCTGGAGAAGATTCAAAGGAACGGTGGGGATGTGGCAAAAGAGGTAGGTGGCATATAAGAAACAGAATTGTAATCAAAAGATGTGTAGATTTCCTCAGATGAATGAGCAGCATTTAATATGATGTATATTCAGGGAAGAATTTTACAGAAGACTAATATAAAATACAGTGGTGATAGTGCCTAAAACCACCCCTTCTAAAAAGCCCCAGGCTAGCCAACTGCTAATTTCTTGCTTCATTGCAAAAGAATGAGGCAGTGTATGAGTTTTGATCCATTAAAAGTCCTGCAAGACAATGTGTTAAATTGCCACTTAACAATGTTCTTGGTGTTAGGTGTGAAATACCACAGTCAAAAAAGTTACAAGATATTTTGATTAAGAAAGAAGATAGGAGAGAGTCATTAAAATTCTGCAAAGACTGAATTCAAACCTAGCCTATGTGCTTCACGCTGACTTTAATCAAAGAGATGAAAATATTTAAGTGTGTTGAAGATGAAAACTGCACTAATGATGATAATGAGACAGGATTTGACTTCCTATGGTCTGGTATGGATGGTGGTACATGTTATGCTTTTTTATCTCATGTTTTCCTACATCTCCAATCTTAGTCCTGGGATTTTGATGTGTGCATATATATGTGGAAATATATGCAAATTTTCTCAAAGATCATGTTGCTTGGTGAAGGTGTGAGTGAGCTGACCCATAGATATTAAGCCCAAACAAATTTCCATAGTCATCTAAAATGTCTTCTGTATCACACAGATCAGAACATTTCTCTGAATGGATATCTCAATTTTTGGGTTTTGGAGAATATAGTAAAAAATTATCCTGGATTTCAAGCCCTCATCTGTTGGAGAATGCATGACATCCCTTGCCCAGATGTTGATAGTGGGTTTACATATTCTCAATCTGAATTGGCTGTTGTAGCCTGCTTACATCAGAAATATTTTCCTCACATATCTACCCAGTGGTACCATTTAACTCCATAATGCATTATAACTATCATTTTTATAAAATATAAACTAGGAACTTATATGACTCCTGTTTAAACCCATGAAAACTCCCATGGATGTTAATGCAAGCAGGACCTGATATTTATTCATCGAAAGCCAGACCGTGTGATGGAAAATAAGAAATCTTTTAAGCCACAGTTCTTAAGGGTATGTTGCATGGTGTTTACTGTTCAACACATCAGAGCCTCATAGCCATATTAGTTGTATGAATGGGATAAGATTACTTGGGCAATTTTCCTCTACATTAGAAACAAATCGCAGCTAAACCTCTGCTGGCTCCATACATTTTAAATTCCCATTTTCTCTCACTAGAACAGAAAAATAAATACATAGATAGCTGACCAAACTTGGAAAGTGTTCAAAGCAATCAAGTGCAAATTCCCTCCTGTTAAAATGTGAACAAAACAGAAAACCTTTGACTGAGAGGTAACTTCAGAGATAAGTAGTTAGATAGATGCTATAGACAACAAGACACAAACAAATTAAATCTATTCCACTGAAACAGTGATATAATTTCCCTCCAGAGACTATCTAAGACTGACAAAATAAACAAAGAAATAACATGTTGCTTAACTTGTGAAATGTGACAGTCAATGGCAGATAGCAAAACAAGACTAAACAGTGCTAGAAGTTCTTAGCACAAACATGCTGTTCAGAGGTGGTACAGCTCTATTTTCCTTTGACTTCAATCTCCTAATAACTGTACTTTTTCACACTTCCCTCCTCTGAGGTTTTTAATCTTCTTTCCAGCGTAGTCCTCCTGCTTAAGAAGCACTCTACATGTTTATTTTGAGGTACAGACTGATGGTGGAAATTAGTACATCTGGGAAAGAGGGAGGTGTTAGTCTGGGACTGTAATGACACCTCTGAAGGCTCTTTGCCCAACAAAGCGTGCAGGACATGCTCCAGTTTGGCTTTGATGGTAGATAAGACCTTGCTAAATGTTGAGCACATACTGCAGAGCTTTGAAGGCACAGGGTTGGACATTGGTGTTCATTTTAAAGCATTATAGATCTGGGGATAAAGAAGGGAGCCTTGGTTCACGGCCTGCTTGGTCATCAGGAAATTCTGCCAACTGAATTTTCAGGCTTTTCGGGATGACAGAAACCTTTTAAAGATTTCAGGTCAGTTCTGAGACCTCTGTATGAGAAACTGTGCTACCTAGCATAACCTAATGGCTTCGCAAATCCTGAAGAAGTACACTTAAAAACAGAGAGTAAGAGAAACTTCAGGCACTGAGATGGCCACACGATAAAAACAAGCTCTAAAGATAGAAGCAAAAGCATGAGCATGCCAAAGTGCAGTACGGCACTAATTTTCATGTTACTCATAGCAATCATTTTCCCATGAACAATCTGTATATGTCACTTACAAATATCTCATTTATTCCACATCCTTCATATGCACATAATAATCCTTTCACTTTATTTTAGTTGATAGTTTGCCTTTAAAATGTCAGGTCTTTTCCCCTCTAAGTTGCAAATTACTTTTATACCTAAAAGTTTATAACCAAAAATAGCTTAGTTCAGAGCTGCATAGAGGTTGATGGTGGAAAATGGATCCTTTCACCCAGCAGACGGTCAGAAACAAGTCCAGGTCTCCAACTGCCATCTCCTAATTACCGAAGGTGGGGTTCATCTCCAGAAGTCATAGAATCACAGAATGTGTTGAGTTGGAAGGGACCTTTAAAGCTCATCCAGTCCAACCCCTGCAGTGAGCAGAGACAATGTTACCAGATCAGGTTGCTCAGAGTCCCATCAAGCCTGACCTTGAATATCTGCTGGGATGGGACCTCCACTACTGCTCTGGGCAACCTGTTCCAGTGGTCTACCACCCTCATGGTGAAGAGGTTTTTCTTAATATCCACCCTAAATCTATTTTTTTCTCGTTTTAAACCATTATCCCTCATCCTATCGCTCCATGCCCTAGTGAACAGCTCTTCCCCAGATTTCTTATGGGCACCTTTCAGGTATTGGAAGTCCAATAAAGTCCAACTTTAAACATTTGATTTAAGCAGCTTCCTTGCTAGACACTTTGCAAGCAGCAGCTCCATAGCAGAGCTCACCTGGCTCACATTTCCCAATACCTTTATTTCAGCCTAAATGACTTGCCAAAGTCCCACAGGAGGCTGTTCTCAAGCAAGACTATTCCCTGACTCAGCACTGGACCATCTCTCCTCTCACAGCTGCTTGAAAAGTCTAGCAGGGAATCTGGACTCTGAATGGCCAAACCCAAAAAGTGGCCTGTTACGCTCCAGAAGGTATTTTGGACATAAAAAGAAACACAGAATGTGAAATATGAAGCAATGTAGAAACCACCACACTGGTGGAAGGAAGGTGAGAGGGAAGCCAGCAGGTTCACTGCCTGTTTCTGAACAGCATTTTGTGGGTGTGTGGTGGTCCAAGATATGTTTAAAGGGCCAAAGATGGTCTGTGGAGCAGTGTGAAAGATGTTGCACGTGTTCAATGAAAAGTTTTATCATAAAGCTGCATGGTGGTCTCTGGGGAATCATGAGGTTTGAAAGTGGTGCAGCTTTCTCAGAGTTTTAGGGTCGTGGCAGTACAGGCCAGCTTTGCTATCAAAGAGCCTTCTCTTTTCATGGTTCTCAAGAGAGCGACTCCTATCAGCCTACCTTCGCTTGCAAAAACTATAATGAAAAACACACAACATGAAACAGAACAGCCACTCAGTAAATCACATTTTGGACTGATTTTTTCAAGGGTGCTGAGTCCAAGCGGCTTCCATGGACTTTAGTGGAGCAATTTGGGTTTGCAGCATCCCAGGAGCACCCAGCATACGGGGCTGTTTCTTCTGCCACTAAAGCACATCCGCTGTAGATTTTAACTAGATTTTCTGAGTGTGTTCTGGAGCCCGTCTATTTCCATGTTAAATAATAATTCTGAATTACATAACGCCACATTCCTTTCCACCCCTCATCTGATAGCAATAACAAGCACTGTCTCTCAGAGACTTGCACATTTACGTTGGCACTATTGGAAATAGTAACACAAACTGAATCTCTTCTGTGTTCTCAAAGACTAACAAACACCATTCATTTCCTACAGATTAGTTTCAACCTAACAAGCATTTTGTTGAGCCCCGAAGAATATTTCATTTATTTAGATAACACTGATTGCTCACTTATGAGCGGCAACTCATTCAGTAAGAAACAGACTGTTAGAGCTCAGTGTTTTTTACGAGGGAGAAAAAAACTCAAACAGCAACTTGGAGATCGTATTTAATACTCAGAAGACAGCATGTCATTATGATAAGCGGATCTATTGCTGTGAATAATGGAGAAGGTTTAATCACACAATGGTACAGATACACTTAGAATAAATATTTAACGGCATGTTTTGCAAAGCTGAAGCATGTTCTAAGCCCCCCGTCCGATGATTTGTGCTCGGTGCCATCACGGCGCAGGATGTGTATTGCATCAGTACGTCAGGAGCGACCGTGCGTAAGGGTTACTGCAGAGTATATAAGATTTGTGCAATAAGGTGGGCAGTTATTCCCTGATGGAAGCAGACAAGGGGCTGTTTGTCTGCATGGTCATGATCCTGCCACATCATGAACGAGCACGTCCACCCCTCTCTGCCTCTCCAGCCTGCCCACGTGCTCACCTTTTGGGTCAGGTATGGAAAGCTCATGCCAAGAGGATGGCATGGAGCCAGCCTATGGAATGTGAGGGGCAGGCGTGCTTCCCTCCAGGGAGAAATGCTCAGCCAAGTTGGAGGGAAGGGTCCAGAGAGAGGAGAAAAAGAGGCATTTGCTGCACTTTCTCTGCTCCAGCAGCTCCTGTGCCAGATGTATTGGTCACGGGCCAGTCAGCTGCATTTAGCTGATGGGACCAAACAGCCAGAGAGAAGCTGCTGGGAGTAAGGAGCTGCCAGCACTGCAAAGACGAGTAGTATTATGGGCTCCAAAGGCCTGTTAGCCCCCCAATAAATCTGTCTGGTGTTTACCCCTTCCCTCTCTTGCATCTTGAGTTTCCTCTTGCTGGATGCTTGAGTACTCATCTATAATAACGGCGTGATGGACTTCTAGAAAATATGTACATTATCCACAGAGGTGTTATTACAATGGCACTTAACGACCCATAAGATTTAGTAAACACACAAACTCATTTTGTATGAAAAAATGGAACTGGAAATAGGACTCAAATGGAAACCTCAATGGGAAAATTATTTATGAGTGAGGAAAGCATGGGTGCAAAGGAGAGGAGCTGGGCTAGCGTACAACTGGGAACAGAGAGTGATCACAAAGGAAAAGAAAGAGAGAATTAAAAACATAATTGGGAAAAACAGAAGTAAAAAAAAACAGCGAGAGAACCTATCCTATTTTCTGCAAGTTCTACTTTTTAAAAGGGTGGGCATTACTGTTGCTAACACAAGGAATAGGTTTTCCTTGAGCTACAAAAACATTTGGATTTTTTTTTCTTTTTTATTAATCATCGGTGGTGTGGGGAGGGGGAAACCCCCTGAGAATTCAGTGACAGGAAAAAAAAATGGTTTGTGAAGTCAGACTCAGTTTGCGCACCTAAAAAGCAATATGATTGATTTGCAAAAACCTCTAGCTTCACAAAGTTCTTCCATCTCTAATGAGAACTAACAGCATTTTTGTCCAGGTTCCCTGCAAAATATTGTTCTAGTGCTGAATCCATCAACAAAAATGGCTAAGCATTAGCTTTCTTAATGGCCTCTGGTTTCGCTTGCCAGCAACTGCAGATGGAGTGGGCTAAGCAGGGCTGGGTCTGACGCGTGCTGGCCTGTTGCAGATCTCAGCTGCGTTTTGCTGTATTAGAAGATCGAATACTGGCTTTTTAGTATATCCTGAACACAACTAGTTTTAAAATCACAGGGTGTTTCTAGCTCTAGGTGGGCACAAGTGCCTAATCCTTGCACAATTTATTTAATGTAAATTACACAAGTGAATTCTGTGATGAAGCACAATAAAGGACAGAAAAAGTAAAGAAGGAGGCTTCGTTCAATACTGACAGCAGAAGTTGTGGATTTTTTTTTTAGTCTTTTTATCTGTCTCTGTCCTTTGAGTGTGTGATTACAAAATATCCTCACCTCTGCCTCCCTGCAAGAAAACACAACCTTCTCGCTCCCTCTCCCTGGCTGCTGGTGTACCTGCACAGCACACACAGGGTGATCTCAGCACACAGGGATGGTTAGTCCCAGCGAGTCACCTCAATAGGCTGCGATGTCTGCATTAGTTATGGTCTGCGCTGCACCTCCTGGGTCATCAGACTCCTTGTCTGCACGCTCTCTCACCCCTCTCTTTGAAGAGAAGCGTGATACAGCGATATGAGTCTCCCAACCAAGCTTCCAGATGAATTTATTTCCTAACTTTCAACCTCAGCAGAAGCAGCTAGAAATAGTCTGATAACAGAACCTTGTTTTCATAAGTTTTTTCTGCTCCACTTTGAAAACCCCTGAGATTAAGACACTTTAGATCAAGCTTGAAGAAGAAGCAAGAGCCTGGGGACTGATCTGAATTTATCTGAACTTCTGGGACCTTGTGAAATCTGCATGTTCAGTCACAGCCCCAATAATTTTCCATTTAACTGTGGGCTAAATAATCTTGGCTTCCCCTCGTCATGCACTGGGACTCCATTTTTTTCCAAAACTATACAATGTTCTGCCAGCAACTGCTGGGCAGCTGAGACTGACAAAATGAATTTAATCCGAGAGCAAGAAACAGTAATTCTAATGTCTGCTTCCAATAAACATAGATTAATAAATATCCCTCAAGAACTAATATCTAAGCATGCTTCTTTCACCTTTATCAACGAGATTGCAGACCAAGAAATATTAATAATAACCTCCATAGAATTTATTTTCTGCTTATTATGAGAGCAGGGTGTTATATGAAAAAAGACCTCTATTAACACACTCAACAACTTCTGGATCACAAAACAAAAGAGGAGGGAGAGAAATATGTTCGAAATGTCAATTATAAATGGCTCATTGTAATAGCTTTCCTTTTAGAAGGCACTCATGTTTTGCAGTCTGCATTAGGCTGCTTAGATATTTTTGCACACCCTGAAGAACTTTTCACTGATGATGTAGTCACAAAAAGCCACCTTTCAACAGTGAAACATCCCAGAAAGCAGTGGGCTTGTAAGGAAGTGCAAGTGGAATTATGCTAAAGACACACAAAATACAGCAACTGGCACCGTGTCTGCATCACACAAATAAAAGACAGCAAGAAGTACAAGATAATATTTCCCGGTAATTACAGAACTCAACTTCATACCAGCATAGTTCCTATCGCATTCATTGGAAATTTAAGTAGAACAACACATCTTAGAAACTCTCATTATGCCAAAGTGGATTTAAGAATTTCCAACATGCTTGGTACAGACAGCACTGGGGTAAGATATAGAGGATTCAGCATCACTTGTTTGAAATAGGCTTCAAAGCCTACAGTGATGAGTACTGTGTCTTCTGCAAATGGATGCTGGTAAAGCAAACGTCATACCAGTGAAATGAACAGCACTGTTGTGCATTTGACACGAGCTTTCGAAGTCATGTAACATCAAACAATTAAGCAAAGAGGAGAATACATACGTATTTCTGCTACTAAAATATACAGATGTATTTATTGTTTGCCATACGAAATCAAAAAGTGAAGTATGTTTTCAATGCTCAGCAGAACAACATCCTTAACAAAAAGCAGCTTGGAAGTTTGAAAATGCATATAAAAGACAATTATCATAAGAAAGCAAAAATCCAAGAAACAATTTACTGGGAATCAAAGATAGCATTATTATAATATCACTGACATCTCCTGCACTAAACTTGTTTCTCTAGAAGTTATGGCATTCCAAATTTAATATGTTAATATTACTTTCATTATTAGATGACTACTAGGGTAGGAAACATTCTAATCTTGACAACATATTGCGGGACACACTTTAACAAAAAACCTGCATTTTGATATTATATTCATCATATAAAATGTATAAAACATTTGAATGTCACATCTGCTTGACTTTTATTTTTTTACGCCAAATCCTTGAAGAATTTTTCAGAGTTTATGATGAATGTACTTTTACACCTGTCGTCTGTGTAAATCCACACTTGTAAAAATAGCATCTGTTCTGGAGAAAGACAGCCACATGCTCACCAACCTTTAGAACAGATCTATACAGTAATAGGAGGCAAAACTTGTTCATTCATTGTCTGAAGTGTTCCTTCTCAGCCCCCAATTGTTAACTATGGAACTAAAGGAGTTCCTGATACATTGATAAGAAGCTGAAAATAATTCCCTAATTTACAGTGAATTGTGCTAAAATGCACGTTGATAGACAGCGTGCTGTAGATTCTCACAGCTGCTGAAACGTATGCCTAGTGGTTGGTACCTATCAAACGGAAAATTAGAATAAATGAATATTTAAATATTTAAATTTCCCGCAATATGTTTGAAGTGCATTTTCAAAGTATTATCATCAGATTTGAGAAACCAGCGCTCAATTGGTTAGTAACTCCTTGCCGAAGAGTTTCACGAGCCTCCCTTCTCCCCACCTTCTACTCATTAGCAATCAGAGTAGCTGCTGCATGCAATAGTGTAATTGTAACCAAATACGGGCTCACTGCAGCTTCTCACTAAGTTTCTAAGAATCCCCTTTGGCTGACCTTTAGTAGCCAGTAAAGCACGGTGGAAAGGACACAAAGGGAAGCAGCTCTGAATTGTGGAGAAGAAAGGGGATATGGAATACGCTACATTGCTTTCTCCAGAGGGCTAAATGTCAAAGACATGTGCAAGAGCCAATGCTTTCTTTAATAAGGATGTATTTTTTGTAAAGGTAACTAAATGTATCTATCACACAAACGTGTGTGTGTTTCAGATGTACACATATGTTTGTGTGCGAGTATTTTCCATGTACACCTATACGTATGGGTTCATATCTCAGTTTAACAGGAAGTCTACATTGAATTAAAAGTCCATGTGTAGCCACACATGAGAGGTTCTGTTCTCGGAAGCAAAATTAAGCAAGGTGTCCTCATGAGCTGGCAACCTGAGCGTGGCAGAATCTAAACATCAACCTGTGCATAACAGTTTCTCAATATGATAATGAACTAGATTAGCTGCCACAAAGTCCCCTTAGGCTCTATTTAAAAAAAAAAAAGGAAGAAAAAAAGACTAAAATAAAGAGTAATCATCAGTAAAGAGAAGAAATCAAATTTCACACTGAATACTTCTTGCTGCTTATCTTACAAAATTATTATTATTTGCTTTCTTAGTTACTCCTATTCATCAGGGCGATGTGTGCAGATTGTGAGAATGCCAAACATTCTCAGAAAACTGACTAGTAAGCAAAAAAAGAGCTGCTCTTTAAACCCTTCACAGTTTATAGCCACATTTACATAACATTAAATAAGTCAACAAAGGCATCATTAGCTCCCATTAAAATATGAGCGAAGAAATTTAAACGAACAAGACAAGCTAATTGGTAAGTAATGTTGTGTATCAAAAATTATGACTATAAGATTCCAAAGTTAATGAGAAGCCCTACAATTGTGTTTACTAAAGGTTTAAAAATTAAATTAAAGGTGAACACGGAGAGCCAGAAAACTTTTCTGGCCGTCATTTGGGCTGACTGAGGATTGTGAAGGTTACCACTCCTTTTTCACAGAGTTTGAGAGTCTCTGGAGTCACCAGCACATCATTTGATCCCTGTCCATTGGGCAGATCAAGTCTCTCATTGCTGAATCACGCAATTTCCCACCGAAACAGCAATGTGAGCCATGATGCTAAATAGAAAGACGAGGTACAAGTGTTTTGTGGGTGACCTCCAGCAGGTGTATAAAATTAGATTAAACTCCCAGTCCCTCTTTCCTTGCCTGCCTGTTGAATCTGCTCAGGTGTTTCAGAGAGAGGCAGCACAGGCGACTGTTAACTGTGCTCTTGAAAGACCCCTCCTCACTGACAGGCACAGCCACAGCCACGCACCTATTTCTGCTGCCAGAGCTGGGGCTGGACCCACACCAAGTCAGCTCTGCCATTGCCACATTCAGCACTTGGCAAATAGGAACCAAGCCCTTTCCTGCTGCTTTTGTCCTTATTCATGGAGTGGCCAGGACTCTGGCACCCTTTCTGAGCTGCAGACCACTTGCAGCTCGTGCTTACTGACAATAGCTGCCTTTCACCAGTCTTCAGTCCATGCAGCTCCATCAGTCTGCTGACTACAGGTTGAAAACCACTACCGAGTTTGCTTTTATCTTTATCCCTACTAAAACCCAATTGCTGCATTTCAGCTGTGCTCTACTCCCATCCAAAAGATAGAAACCACTGAGTGGAGATATAATCCTGCAGTGCCATTAATGAGCATAATTATAGTGCCACATTACACTGTCCCTCTTGCTAATTGGTCATTCATTTGCCATTGTGCATGAAATCGCAGGTGTTATTGCCTTCACGATGCTTATCTGAATTCGCCACATAGCGCCAATTCCCTTCTGGTTCATTTCTCAGTCCAGTGGGATCAGTGTGCATTTAAAAAGGGAGGACAGGACCATCTCATGTTCTATCTCACATGCCCAGATGTGTGGGAATGGGTTTCAGTAACACCACACAATTAGATCAGTATCATATTCTCAAGCACACAGACCTGTTACAAATGCACCCATTGATCTTCTCCTACAGGGAAGTTTTGGAGGTGCTGGCTGAAAGAGTCTAGAAATATTTTTTTTTAAAATCTAAGAGTAATAGCAATAATAATTGTATTGCTTTAAGTGGAAGTGCTTGCATTTTTGGCAGTGAGGGATGTTTTGGAAGAAACAAGAACCTCATCTTGTTGGAATGCAACTGATTGTCCTACCATAATTGAATGCAACCTTATAGAAGTTGTGAGACAAAGCCGACATTCACTCATTCTGGACAGCAGCTTGCTACAAATTGGTTTTAACCAAATACTATGACTTCTGTGAACACATGAACAAGTGAAACCCCTGAATTCAGGCAACAGAATTTTTGGTTCACTCAAAGACAGAAAGTCTTGCAGATTTCTCATGTTGGTTCATAGATTCACAGTGACAGAGTTTTCTCTGCCATCTTGAAATTTCTCTTGATTTATTGCCCTTTCCACTAGTTTACATTCATCCAATCAAGGAACAAAAACAAAACAGGGGGCATCAGTAAAAAATCAGGTACCAAGCATTATGTATGCATCAAGGATGTGTACAAGAAAAATTGTTCACAAGCAGTATGTCATCCTGAATCAGGAAAGTACTCCAGTAGGAGATTAACTCAAAGCATGTGCTCGTTTACCATGATGGGACTCAAGTACATGCTCAAATTCAGCACTTTTTTATGTGTTCCCCCGAGTAGGGATAATTTCCTGATATAGGAAATACATGCTGATTTTTCTCCCTTAGGATAATTGAAAACCATTTATGTAAATCCCAGTTTGTTTCGGTATGGGGAAAATGCAAACTGAAACTCAGCTAACTGTTTTCTCTTGCCAGTTCACCAGAAAATCTGCCCCATTCCATGACCAGAAAAAGCTTTTCCTTCGTTCCCTATTATGAGCAACCCAATGCAAGTTGGCTCTGCTTTGAGCAAAGGGAGAGGGGGCTGGACCAGAGACCTCCAGATGTCCCTTCCAACCCCAGCAATTCTCTGATTTTGCTCTGTATTAGATAACCTATACATGATGACGGCTTAAGTCACAACTAAACTCATTTCAGAAAAGCATGGTAAGGAGTAAGTTGACAAATATATTAACACATAAATAAATACAGCTTTGTTTGGATGAGAACTGGATATGGGACAGCATAACAAAGAGGAGGGAAAGCAACTTTTACATTACCCAGCTGCTCTTACAATAATATACAGAAACTCTGTGAATCATTTCATGGTTTATTAAATGAAATTTTGTTTGCAACTGGTGAGTTAGGAAAATAAACGTCCATGTTTGTTTTCATTTTACTTCTCCTTGGTTTGTCCAGATCTTCACAGCCTTATGTGCCAGCACTGTCCTCTGGGGCTCATTAAACAGCCCAGTGTTTGCTACCCTGATTGTCCAGGGAAATCAGCAACAGATTGCCATTAACCCCATGAGAACGAGAGCTAGAAATTCTTGATGTGTTCCCTGTTGTGGGCAATAAGATCCATTGTAGCCATTGGAGCCAAAGGGTTAATTCTATCTCTCCTATAGCTGCTCTCAGACCTCCAGTAAAACAGTGTGTGACCACTACAGGGTACTGACCACTTAATACAGCAGTACCTGCCAAAATTGGCTTAAGACTAAGCGAGATCAAGGGGCAGAAAAATACTGTTTTTTCTAAAGCACATTGTATTATTGGTGTTTACTTACAATTGTCTCCTGGGTCAAATGCTTATTCTTAGTGAAATGGTCTTGCTTCTTACAGACTCAGCACAGGAGAAAGCAAGTTATAACCTTGTCTGAAGATGATATCCTTCTATTTGTTCACATTAAGTTATGAACTGTTGCAGATGGTGTTAAAAGAGACTATCAAGGATATTTTTTTAACTTAAATCTGTGTTGCCGCTTCATTATTGCAACTGTTACTTCCAGTTTTAAAAAAATGCAATGAAATTTTTAATTCTCTACCCAAAACACACAGAAATATCATGTCAGCATGCAACTGCCACAGCCCTAGCAAACAGCTGATGGGGCTCTGAGCTGTGAGATTGCTCCCAAGGAGCTGTCATTTCTGTATCCAGTATTGACTTCTAAGGTGCTGGTAGCAGTGGAAGTCACATAGCAGAGAAGCAGTGCACAGGCTCTGTCTGATATTTCTTCTTTATCCATCCTGAATGGGCAGAAGAATGTCACCAGGAGGTGTGCCCAAAGCCAGCTCAATGATTGATGGGCAGCTCCACCAAAGCACACTCATTCCTCAGGAGGGGTGGCCCCAACATCACTGCCTGCCCTTCCTGGCCACTGTCCTGGGTCCACTGCCACAGCTGTGCCTGGTGTGCCCTCAGCTGATACATCTCAGCTCTCCCGGGAGCTTTTGGCTGTGTAGGTACAAAGCAGGCTGTTGAGCTCATGCTGAAAATGCCTGGGATGCGGCCATTGGGATCCAGCTTTGCTCTCCTCTGTACAGCGCCAAGCAAAATCATTGGTAATGATGCTGATAGCCCCAAGGATCCAGTGTCTGATTTTAGTAACCAAATTGCCCTGGAGTTTTTCAAAACGCTTATTTTGGGGACAGTCATTGCCATGGACTTCCATCCAACCCCCATAGACAGTGTCTTGTGTTGGCACTGAGATAAGGGCTGGGCAAACAGCACAAACCAGGGGTGAGAGCTGGGCTGTGCGGGTTCTGTCTGTGGCAACTTAATGGCCAGCTCTGCATTTCTCTCCCTATTTCCCTGTCCTTTCCCCACAGCTGGATCCAGAGTGTATTAACACTGCCAGCCTCTCGGGTTCTGTGAAGTCGCAGTCCTTTACAGGCTTAGCAGTGCTTTAAGACCTATACCTGGGAAGTGCTGCAAAAATGTAAAGCATCCCTATGGATGACCTTATCACTGGGAGAGGAATCTTAAATCTGATCCATTTGTGTGACTCCCGGAGAGCCACTGTTGCATTATTCATGACAAGTCTCCTCTTCTTCAGAAGGCTAATATTACTTCCCTCCCCCCTCCGCCCCCATACAGCATTCATAATATGAATTTTATATTCTGAACTAAACCACACAGTCCTTTGTAGTGGTCAGTAATAGGATTCCTACCCATACTTAGCAGAGTCCACATCAGAGAGAGCACAATCAGCCACCCCAGGAGAAGAGTTCCCAAGATCTCCTCTTACAAGGCATTGTAAAAGTTATAAATAGATTACTCTCTCTCCCTTTGTACCTTCTGGCCCCTTTCCTACACCAAGGGAACATATTTGTCACTAGGACACACAATACGCACTTAGATGTTTGACATCTCTGCCCTCATCAGATGGGCCATACAGAATTTTTCGATGAGATAGAAAATGTGAAATCTTTGGGATGCGGTTACAAGTTTGAGAACGGTTAAAAGAATGTTAAGAAGAATTAGCCATGGCAGCTTACTTGGTAGTTTGTTATGGCTCCCATTTTCTAATACATCATATTCTTTTATTCCCCTAATTACTTTTTTTGTGTGAAAGACAATTCCCAGGGAACGAACACTTCATTTCTTTGAACCACTGCCAACAATATGCACCACAATTGCTGAAAGCAAAAGAGAGGATCTGGCATATCTATTAGAGCTTTGCAAAGACATACTTTTTTTTCCCTTTTTAACCTTGGTTTTCCCTTAATACCAGCACTGAATAAATGAATTACATTTCCTATTTCCCCCCCCTTTCCTCACAACTTCTATTTCTGTTTTCAGGTTGTTGTTCTTCCTTTTTTTTAAAAAGTTAAGTCTTGATAGGTAATTATTATATCTCATATGTCTTCTGTCTCAGTCTTGTACTAAAAAAACCAGCTAAGAAAACAAGTCTAAATTAACAATCTACTTTGTAGAAAGTGATTTTAAAGGCATTACTACAGCACTCTTTCCACCTCACTCTCCATCCGCAGTGTCCTTCTATATATCCTTTTAGCGCAAGCTGTATTAGCTCACCTTGAGATGAGTGAAACTCTTTGTTCAAAGGCAAATCACACCCAGATCTTCACTGATCTCGAACATTTATCTTCCACCTTCAAATCTAAAGCAGTAAAACAAACCAGCATGCCCACTTCCAAAACAGACATTTTGAACCTTTATTTCAGGCTTCTCATTAATAAGAAAGACACTTCCATCCATACATCAGCGAGAATGGGTAACAAGTGTTAATGAAGTACTTTAAAAATACACAGCTTCCAGAAGTGATGCTGTGCTTTTTGGTTTGGGTTTTACACCCACTTCTACCGAACTCGTCTGGGAACTCAGATGTCCCCAGGTGTTCCTGGCAGAAAATGGACAGCATCTGCAGACATCAGGGATTCCTCACTTCCCTGTGAAAATATCTGTGATCCTGAGTATTGGAGCGGGTGATACGTGACCTTGATCCAATTTGACAAGTCATATTTGTTCATTGAGCACAACCAGAAAAGGCAACCCTAATCCTTTCCTAGAACTAGAGAGTTTCCAGGAGTTGTTTTTACCAAAAATAAGGGAAGTGAGCTGCCTGTTGATCACATATGACTTACTAATCATTTAGCAAATACTCTTTTTTCCAGGCAAAATACAAGCTGCAGTCCTGCAAGAATTTTGCTTGTGGAAGTCCCACTGGGCGAGGTCTTTAGGAAACTAATCAAATGAATAACATTCAAATAAAGGACCGAGCTCCATTAGGAGGAAACTATTCCAGCTGAAATCTTACCCAGGAACTTGGGGGGTTGTTGTGTGGGAACTCTCATTACAATCTGAAGCCAGCAACTACTGGGGAAAATGGAAGCTACTGTTTACTCAGAATGAGGGAGATCTTTGTGCCCACAGTTGTGTACTGAAAAAGCTACTTAGCTGTTAGTTGATCTTACAGCATCCTGATGCTCAAGGAGATGGGGGCAGGGGGAGAGAGCTGGCGAGGTTTTCGTAGTTCAGTATTGGTTCAGTACAGTGGTAAGCAAAGAAGTCAGCATATCATATATTTCTGGCTATTTCAGATACCTAATTCATGCACTTTAAATAAACAACATAGAGTTGCATTTGTCCCTATATTTGCTTCATAAGTAACTTTGCCATCTAACTTTGGTCTCTGCTTGCTTGAAGCAGATTAGTGTGAATATAAACCCATAGACTGTATTTTCCATGCAACTAAATACATTTGGATAAATGTCAATAATCATGTTTTACAAGATTCAAAAAATAAACTCTCCCAATTTCTGTATTTCTTTCTTTTCCTCTATCTTATAGCCTTATTGAGAGCCAAGCATTGAAAGTCCAGTGCTCAATTTACAATGCAAATTAAGTAACATGGTATTGATTCGATTTGTGCACACAAATACTATTTGTATATTCACATTCTATTACTTGAGCATGCAAACGACGCGCACACCGATTCAGTAGCTGGACGGAGACTTCCTGGAAAATGACATCCTTGAATTGAATTGCTGTTGTCTTAAACAGCAAAACAAAGCAACACAAACAACAAGTATAAAGTGATCCAAATCACTGTTCTCAGTTATGTTTTAGCAGAGATTCATCAGAATACACTACTCTCATTTCCTTGATGCTGGGAACCACATCCGACGTTACCCTCAAAATAGCCCATCATTCTTTGCAGATTTGTGCATTTGCTATTTTTGGATTTTGAGGATATTTTGAAAAAGAGCTGCTGGCACTGATTCAGTCACTCTTTCAACAAATGTTTTCTCCACCACCACAACATATATGCTATGCATCTCTGTTACAGCAAACACAAGTGCTGGGGAGCTGTGTGAAAGCACTGGAGAAATCCCAGATTCTACAGCGCAAACTCCTCCAATCCCATCCAGGGTGATATTGAGCAGCCCAGTGGTTGCAATAAATAATGCCAGCTGGACAGAATCCTTTCTTGGTCTTCTGCCAGCTGATACATGGCAGAAACTGGTTGCTCACCCCCTACAGACACTATTAATTTGAGGCTCATAGGCAATAATATCTCTGTAGGGTGGGGAATGCTGTCCTCATATATCCATTCCCTGCTCCCAGGTGAGGTCTCAGCAGTTCTCCGTAGCCAGAGTCCAGCTCCTCTTGGGCTAGATGAGCACGGTAAAAAGCCCTGGGGTCACATCTATAGATTGGCCTTTAGTTTTTAATTTGTGAGGGAAGAGATCTAAGAGGATACCAGCCTGGAGCTGTAGGGAACAGCACCTTGGAAATACAGGGGACTGGCAAAAATTCAAACCAGGAAACCAACAAGGATAAGGAGTTTCTCAGTGGACAACGGAATATTTCACCTTAGACTGCTTGAGTGAGTATTTTGTTTCTGGATTGAGTTGTATGTCTTTAATTCAAGTAGTAAAATACTTTACTCATCTTTTTATATGGATGAATTGAATTATTTTTGGCAAAAGATGTAAAATATGTTGGATAGCTTTGCACTGTTTTAACATATGTTACTGAAATAATTCAGGCATTATGAAAAATACTGTTAATACTAAGGTATTGTCCTACTTACTTCCAATTTATTAAATTGTTCCAGAAATAGACTTTTTTTTCAGGAAAGTCTTTAAATATGATGCCAAAAATGTGCATCTTCCATGAGATTCAGTCTTCAAGGAAATATATACCCATCTGAAATTGCCCAAGGACATTTTAAATCCATTGTTTGCCTATGTAAAATGTTTCCTTTTTATTAGCATGGGCTTTTTCCCTATCCTTCTTCATAAAAGACGGAGAGAGAAAAGAAAAAAAATATACAGGCCTCATTTCGAAATCCATGAAAGTTGGATACTCCCAAAATTCCAACAAGATTACAGAGAAATCTCATCTGGTAAATATTACGTTCTGTTTTTGTCTTTGCTTAAGCTTTTACACAATCTGACAGCTTGTGGTATTGTGCCACATTTCAAAGTTAAGGTTTACAAACATCTGGCTTGAGTTCAACATTCCTCCCCATATGGACCGCAATGTCTCCACTGTACATTGTTTGCCTGTACAGAGTGAGGTAGAAAATAAGTTTGCCTAGAGAATTATGGATACCCCAACAAGCAACCCCCCTTGCATGATGCATTGACAACAGCCTTGATTTTAGTGCAACTTCATAAAAAATAGCTTTTGTGCTCTTATGTGGACATTAACATTGGGTGGGAATTTTTTTTTCAGTCATGAAGATAGTCACAGTTTTAGAAAAAAAGTTGTGTCTTGAATTGAGATGAAAGTCTAATATGACAATTGCTGCAAGTGGGAGACAGTTCAGGCCAAGTGAAACATTTTGCCTCGAATAGTTTTAAAATGTTTAATTTAATTATTCCTATTTTTGTAGGCACTGAGCAACCTTTTTATCTCAAAGAGACAGAAAAAAATTATTTTTTAATTTGAAAAATATTGGAAGAAAGCATTTTAATAACTTAGAACATTTTAAAAGCTCTCTAGTGATGAAAACTTTGTTAAACTAAACCACTTTCCAGCAAGAAAATAGCAGTTTCAGTAAGTCCACATTCCTGACAACGCATTTGTAACAATTTCATCAACATTTTTTGAATGTAGTTGTAATATGAAAGCACACTAATGGAAATATATTTATTTCCCATAAGTTTGATGTCTCTTATGTTTTGGGTCAATAGATGGATTTTTCCTACTGCATCACCAAGATGGCAAAAATTCAATACACACCTAGGCCATTTGTACAACTATACAGAGCTCTAGAATTTGAGTGCCTCACTACCTTCATTGCCACGATTTTGTAAGCTGAAATGCTGTGGTCTCCTTTTTTTGTCAAGGATTATCAGACACACAAATATGCGGGGTTTTTTCAGGTCATACAGGAAGCTTTTGACTGAACAGAAAATAGTGGCTGGGTTTCCAGATTTCTGAACCAGTGCTGGTGGCATAGAAAAGAGGGATCTCGGGTTGCTTTCTCTGAGACCTCACAGATGAAAACATTAGCTTGGTATTTGGTTTTGTTTGCTTGCTTCTTTGTTTGTTTTAATTTGAAATGAATCTCCCAAAATTTCAAAATTGAAAATGTGGAAGGACATGTAGCATCCCAGCCTGAAGGACTGCAGCAGGAAGATGAAACCTGTGTACCCCATGGACCTGAAAACTAGGGCAGTCTCTCTAGTGGGGTGTTGTAGGGCTAAGGACCTTGGAAATGTCTCTAGCCAGGAGCTTGGGGAAACCAGTCTGTCTCCACTAGATTATGATACAACCTTTGTTAATTGAAGTTTTTCAGTACAGACTTTCTTCTCCAAGGGATGGTGCCAGATTACCAGCCGTGGAGTGAAGATCTTCAAACATTTGACAACCATCCTAGCTTATAGGACAGCAATAGGTGTTGGATGAAAGGCAAACCTGTGGAGGAGATTGTTAAGTGGCCAGTAAACAAGATTTGGGTTTCAGATTCTCTGGCTTGGGAAATCTCTAGGCTGCAGGCTGCTGGAAAAGATCACTGTACACACATCCTGTTTCTTCAATTACACATTTCTTTACAGGATGGAGCTTGGATTAACAGGGAACTGAGACCTGAAAGTTCCAGGTTTTATTCTCGTGCCTGATACAAGTGCACTGTATGATCATTACAAAATTCCTTAACCTCTACGAGCCTGTTTGCCATCCTCTAGAATGGGATATTTTGACTTCAAACTTCAGAGGATTAACCTTTGTAAAATAATTTTATAGGCTTTGATAAAATTTGACATTAAAAAAAAGCAAAAATAAAAAATGCTTCCTTGCAAATTCAGCAGCATGCCTGTGCTGTCTGGGCACACAGATAGGGGTTGGGACAAGAGTTATATGTACTGTGGAAATAGTCATTCTTTATTCATTTTAAAAGGTCAACACAGCTTGCCAGCATATCACTGCTGCAGCTGTTGCAGAGCTTGTTATGGCATTAGGCTGACTCGGAATGATTTCCTTCCAAAGCATTCTGGCACAGAGCACAACCCGGCTCATACCCGAAGCGAGGAAACCATTACTGATGGTGCTGATGACAAGAAAGCATGCAGGACGGCCAAGCCAGCGATCTGTGGGGATTGGAAGCTGAGGAATGGAGGGGGATGAGAAGGAGGCAGGAACCCCTTCTATCGCTGACCTGGCAGAGCTTGCTTTCCACCGCAAAACTAACATACAATAGGCTAGAACACCTGCTCCTAATTTGGGTGCGTGCAAGCGCTACCCATATGAAATCTTTAGAGTTGTTCCTAGCTAACAATTTTGTTTTCTGATGGGAATAATCACAACAACTTACATGCTGTGCAGCCTTTGGCGCAGTGCAATTGTGGGGCATGGGCTGCTGATAGACAGGGAGCTATTTTTTCTTTCTTTCTTTCTCTTTTATTTCTTTTTTTTTTTTTTTTGATCTATGGGTGGAACCCCCATAATTGTCAGAGGGAATTTCATACACCCTCTGATGACAGATTGAATCCTTGCAAGAATGTATCATTAAAACAAAAGCACACCAAAAAATTGGGCTTCTAACATTTCAAATGAGACTAAAAAGAAACCTCCCTAGAAGGTCTTTCTGAAGCATTGTTTTAGTGACATTACTCTGTCTCCCTCCCTCAAAAGTGAGGAAAGAATATCTTCTCCAAAGGAGTTTCTTTCTGCAGCCAAAACAACCCACATGCTGTCCCAGAGAGGCCATCCTGAATGGTCCATTGTTCAAGCTCTCCCCATACGCACAACTCCTATCTGGAAAAGCATCTGCTGCTTCAGACAGCACCTCTGTAGATCATACTTCTCTCTCAGTTCCCACTTTTTCAACTGAGTATGCAAACTGCGTACTGCAGTCTGGGCCCTATCTTAAAATCTGAGATTTTTAAGGAAGGAAGGGACCACTGTGATTATCCCAGCTGTTATACAGCCTGATGTCCTGTATCTCTCCTCCCATTGTCAGTGACCCAGGCACCTAAACCAGGAAGCCAGGGGTTCAGTGAAAGCACATCTAGGAAAGCCTCCATGGGCAAGACTACCCCAGCATAATCTAAATTCAGCTCTCAATAAGTTATCTAGTCTAAATTACTCATTAATTCTCCTTTAGCAGTCTGCAGAGAACGGTGGGTATGTGTGCAAGGAATTCAACGCATCTCAGGACAAATTGGCTGGACTGACTTTGAAGGTGTCTTTCTCACTGCTAACCTCTGTGGGATACTGGACACCCAGCTTAGTATGAACACAAAATTTTAAATGGCTAAAATGAGACCAGAGTCTCCCACATCTTATGGGAGCAGGTTCCCTCACTGGCAATATTTCATATCTGATATCCATGCCGAAATTCCCTTCGCTGAGGTTTGCGGTGTACCTTATGCGAAAAATTAAGGTAATCTCTGGTGTCAGAAAAAAGGAATTACTTGGCAACCTCTTAAAACTCCAGTAAGTGAAAAGGATCCATGGTTTAAGTCCACATTAGCTCGCCTTACAGCTTCACTTGGATCTCACATTTGCTATACAAACACTCCCATTTTTGCTCCGTTATTGTCTTGACATAAGAGCATATTGATCCATAAGATCAAACTCCTATAGCCTCCCTGTTGCAATGAGTGACATAAACCAGGGATCTCGGCAGACATTAGGCAGACCCACAGGCACAGTGAATTGGAAGCAAATCGCTCTACAACAACCTTAACTACACATAAGAGCCAGATAAACAATACATAGCACACCTGATTACGTATATTGCAACTCACCATTAGTACGCTGGCTATGACAGATCATGTCTTCACAGGTTATATTTTTATTGTAGATTTCCTTTCATCCATGAAAACCTCTGAGTCCATGCAAATGCTCCTGAACAGCTATATAGCATTATACATATGCATATGCTTGCATACACGTGCACATGGGAGATGTGTTTTGGAGGAGAAAGGACCAGTTATTCACAGCCATTCTTTGGGTGGCATGTTTACTTCAGGTTTGAGAGAGAAGCACTAACATTTGTTAGTGCCTGTTTGCAGAATTCCCTTAACTGGGGAGGCTTTAATGCAAATACTGTAGTACACAGCAACAACAGGAGATCCTTTCAAATTCTCTCAATAGAGAATTGGTTTTATTTTTTCTGTGATGATCCATACAACTGAAGTGTCCAGTATTAAGCCAACATTTCTGAAGAGAAGCGGGATGCCTCTGTCACCATCAGAACCATCAGAGTGGGACAAGTGGTAGAGATTGGTTAAGTGCCAGTGAAAGTAGAGAGGGTTTGGCTGAAAAATTCACAGCAGCTAAAAAGGAACCTATTTTGCTAAAAAGAGGAGAAAGTCCCAGACCCTTCAAGCATGGTCACATCTGCCAGCAGACAAGCAATGGAGGCTGTGCCCATGTATGCAGGTGTTGTCCCTACCATGGAAATCTTCACTCTCTGCCCTTGAATGTCTGTAACCAACAGCTTTCTCCACTCTACAGGGGCACTGTCATTTACCAAAAGACTTGTCTGTTTGCCATGAGTGTCAGGTGCCTGAGGGATGGTCTGTTTGCACTAAATATCGAGAGCCTGCCCTTCATAAAAATGAACAAATACTTTCTAACCTACAGAGGGGAGAGTCACAGGAGATTCCACTGAGCAATTTGTCTGTGAGGAATGAGACACATTCAAGGTATATTCTTTTGTGACAAGGAGCAGTTTTCAGAGAAAATATGAAAAAAAATTAATATGCCTGCAATGCAATTGCAGGTAGCTATTTATTCCTGGAGTGTGGGGGCATGAAGCAGGTATAATATCTTAGGATTACATGGGAATTAAAGGCCTGGGTTTGCCACGATTCCTCCCACACATGGTACCTTACACTGCTTGTGTCGACTTGGAAAGCAGTCTGCCTCTCAGCCAGAGCTGGGGAACCAGACTCCCCAGTGAGCAGAGACTGAAAAAACAAAGCATTGCAACCTGATTGCTCCCCACATGACACATCCTGCTCTTAAAATGTTCATTGCCAAAAGGATTGTGCTGCACCCCGATAGTGTCTGTGGCAGTGCTTCAGTTTGATGCAACAGTGCAGCTCTGAGGTGGATCCCTTGCTCATCCCAATCTATCATGAATTGCTTTCAATCATGGAGCGGTTCCCCCACGTGTGAACAGGATCCCTTTTGGAGAAAACTACATGAGATGCTCTGGTTCAGGTGCATGCCAAATATGTCCTAACTTCTTGTGGGACATGAAGTCCAAATCAGTGCCTGGTACTTCAGACTTCTTTAAACCACTAGTGCAGTGAGGACATCCAATCCAGTCAAAATCTAATCCAGAGTAAAAGCCCTGACTCTCACAGACTGGAGATGTAGGGGTGTCATCATCAGTTGCTTTGACTTAGTCATGTCTCCAATTGTCTGGAATTAATTATTAATGTAGAAAGAATGTATGCTTGCCCCAAAACTTCCTAGTAGTAAAATGCGTGTTGGTTTTTTTTTGAGAATTGCTTTAGGAAATTGATAAGAGTCCTGATTTGGGGTTATGCCCTTTGAGAGCTTTGTGTCGCCAAATCTGCTAATCATCCACATCAAAACAAGTCAGTTCAACTCACTGTGGCCAGCTCAACAGCTTAGAACAGTGCTTAACAAATTCATTACAGGGGATGTGGAACTAAAATGCTGTTACATCCAGTGTCCAACACTCCCTTTCTGTTTGCCCTCTCTAAGTGGGAATGTGTGAAGGGACACATAGTTTGGAGATGCTCATTTTGATGACCACGGACTGCCTGGGCATGGAGATCCCCCTTTCCTCACTCTCCGGTGCCCATTTTAAAATCTAGCAAACACCCAGAAGTAGAAGGCAAAGACCTGTTCTGCAGGAGCCCAGAGCTGGCATCTCCCAGCACCTCAGTGCCAGCTGCCAGATAGTTTTGTTTTTATTAGGTTGACAGCTACACATGGGTGGGTGCCAACTTTTCTTCATTATATTTCATATTTTATAGCTTTGGTTTAGGTTTGGAAAGCTGTCGGCATTTGGAACGACAGCAGCCCTTGCCCCTGAGGGACAGTCAAGGCTTTTTTTTCCCCTTCCCTTTTTAACTTCTCTCTCTTCTGTGACAGCTGCACTTTCTACTGGTGCTTGTTGGCTGTGCTCCTCTCTACCCCCAAAGGGCTCTGCTCCTCTCTCGCAGCTCCGTGTTTAAGTCATGTCGTAAGCAACGTTTAGCTTCACTGCAAAAACTCCACCGCAAACAAACCGAACTCAGATTGGAAAAGCAGCGCTTTGATAACACTGCACACATGACATTGCAGACCCAATGAGCTGCCCTTCAAAGTGACCTGCCAGCTGACCCGTGCAGCAGATAGGGATCAATCCACCAAGGCTGTTAGCCTCCACAATGGGGCAGCTTCAAAGGAAGTGTATGAGTTTCAGCAACTGGCCAACTGCGGCATTCAAAGCTGCAGTGGGGACGTCTCACAAAAGGGTCAGCTATCTGCCAGACACTGCCAGTGCTGATAGGCTGCAACAAATTCGTGAAGGAATAAAGGGTCCTGCGTTACCTGGGAATTTCTTTCAGCCAGGGAATCCCTTGGTGGTGACTGATTTTATTATTTGATTGTGTAAACGTGCCCAGTGGAGCTCAAGACCACTTCTGTAATTTTCTAAGTGTCAAATATCAATTTGAAAAGATTAGTAGCTTGCAGATTTTGTTTGCATGTCTGTATTTTAACTGTCAACTTCTGATTTTTGACTAACAAACCATTTGTAAACTAACATTGGCTTTGCTGCTCATAAGGACTTTCCAAAGGAGAAGTCCAAACCTTACTCTTCACCAACAATCTGTTCAGGAATACTTTGCTTTAAATTTCTTATCTGACGATCAAACTTTTTGCAAAATTATTAGAGAAAAATCTTCAACCAGTGGTACTATTCTGTTTGCATTTTTCAGGAAAGAACATAATTACTGACTTTTGATCATGCATTCAGAAATTAGATGACCCTTCATACTATAGTCCGTGAAACATTCTGTAGTCTTCAAATATATTTTCCCATTACCCGATTAAAATGAGGAGGGGGAGGAAAGTCATTGTAAAAGTGGCAGAGAATAAATAATGAAACCTTTTCCAGCCAGCTAAAACTGGATTCCCCATTTACTTCCAAGGAGGAAAACTGTCCTGGAACACGCACTAAAGAAGTCTGCAGCTGTCAAGCTGGATCCTCAAATTCAGCATGTTTGATGGTCTTTCAAATGAAAGCATTTTTATGTCTGTGACTGAGGGGACTGCAAACGTGGAGAGAGAAATCAACAGCATCCACTTGCTGCAACCCTTATTTATTGGTCAGATATGCAGAATCACGTTACCGTGGTTTGTGAACTAGAAATCTGACAAGAGCAATTTGACTCTTGTATTTACATTTCTAGCAGTTTCATCTTGTCATTTGTGGTTTTCTTCAAATTAGAAAACAATTAAATGAAGACTCTGGCAAAGAAGTGGAGCCAGATGTAACAGTTTCTCTTTACTCTTTGTTAATAGCAGCAGCAGCAATGTAATTTAATTCTGTCAGCTCTTCAGCTGCTCAGCAGCTGAGGAGATATGTGAAGGAAGAAAAGGATTGTTCTCCTAGAATGCTGGATCAGCATCCAGTACTCTCTCTGCCAAAACAGAAGAGGGAAGCCCTTGAACCATGACTTCTGGGACTCTGGGAGCATCACCCAAACCACTTCAACCTGATGTACCCACCAGAGCTGCTGTGACACCCTTTGGAGAGGCAAGAGTCATGAGCTCAAACTACATTATCCCAGAAGTGAGCAAATAAATCTTCCTTTATTAAATTAAAGAAAAATATACAGTAAAATTTATGATCAAAAAGGGAATTTTTTACATTAGTGAAATGTTCATGGATAGACAGCATTCATGTCACTAGCTCAAGTCAGACACAATCCTTGAGAAACTCTATTTTGATTTCCAAAGATATTTGTTTTCACATATGCCTCAATCACCTGACCTCTCCATTCCAGACACATAAAATGGTAATGGATCATTTTCTACCTGCTGTAGGAGAAACTTTGCCCTCCATCTGTAGCAGAGCCACTCGACCACAAATCCCTGAGATCATGAGACAGAACTTTCCTTGGGACAGAGCTCCCAGTGCAAGGGGGCAGACCCCAGGATAGCCACTGAGAAACCTCCTCAACCTGGAACCAGCCCTTCTTCTCCCACATCACTGGAAAAGTTATAAACAGAGAGCCAGAAAAATACTTAAAGCACCTGATCCTTGATTTCTGAGAGAGCTTTGTGGGTTTCCCTGGCCTGTCAACTGAAAAATGGGGACAACAGTGCTACCCAGAAGAGCAATGACAGCACGTACATCAAATATTGCCAACCTATATTTAATAATGCGCCAATGATACAGTTAAATATCTTGATCAGCACATAAATATCCAAATTTATCATACTTCCTGATATTCTGTAAAAAAATAATAGCCTATTGCAGCATTTGAGGGAGAGAAGACAGTTGGTTGATAACAGAGATTTAAATCCTGCAACCCCAACTGATAATTAGTCTGAAAGGAAACTGGGTTAAAAATTTATTATCAGTACTCTGCCACAGCACAGCCTCCTGCCCCCACGAGGGCACTGCCACAAACTGCTGATTCTGCAGTTGTCACACTTGGGTGTCAGCAACCCCGGGGCTAGGGGTGGGTGTGAGAGGCAGAGACTGGAGGAGAGAAAAAATATAATACCATACAACAGTTGAAAAAAAGTAAAACAATTAGAGAATGAAAAGAATCAATTAATACAGCCAGCCCCACTGAAGGGCCATATCTAAGATGCCCGCATGGAGTAGGTTGTTCTTCTGTTTTCTTTCACTATAAATATCCACAAATGACTGACATAAGACAGAGCAACTCTTTACAGGGCTTGCCTTTTTTTCTCACTGTACGAAGGGGCAGCAGCATTTAATCATCTCATAAGAACATAAATCAGGTGCCTATTTGCTGGAAGAAGTAGGGTTATGTGGTCTGAAGCTACCTTTTACCACGGCCAATGTCCCCAGCCTTCTGAAGCCGCTGGGTCTGCAGTGTCACCTTTCCCTCAGCCACAGGCTGGATGCATTTGCCTCTAGGAATGGCTGTCCATATTCTGAAAACTTGCCCTAAGAATTAATCTTTAATAAAGTTTTGCACTTGAGCTCCAGAAGTTAAGATCAAAGGGCCATCTAAACACTACCCTCAGGTATATAGGCACTTCTCCCACTGAAGTCACCAAAGAATTTGGCCCACAGTATGTTACTTCTCCTTATACTAATTAGTTTTTACAGACTAATTAGTATGCCACACTACAGACTTGAAATAAATGCTCCAGTTTCATTTGGTTTGTGTTTTCTGGGAAGAGAATTTCCTTGAAAGAGTCATATTCGAAATGGTTCTTATTAGCAGCATTAACAAAAAGACCCAAACCTTGCAGCATTTATGTTGACCTTAAATGCTTGACTATAAACTCCTCTGTTACTGGGATTCCCTTTCCTCTGTGCTGAACTTCTTGTCTTGCACACCAGTACCAGCTGCCTAGAAACATTTTTAATTAGTGTATATTTTTGCGCTGGAGGAAAGAACATGGCTTGTGCTGATCACTCTCTTAAAGAAGATTATAATCCTAGCAGCAAAACAAGTTGCTTGTCTAGATAAGGATCAATGAAAATGCTGTACATGGAGAGTGAGACTGGAGCCTCAAAGCTAGCAACCTGGGCTGCACGATTTGTGGTAATACTGTATTTTAACAGCAACAGAAGCAATAAAGTCACAGCTTAAACCCTCTGCTCCAACCTCCTGTCCTTCTTGCTTCAGTCAGATGTCACTGAAGCAGAAAGGCTGTGTTGCTAAAGCCCTGTCCCCGTGATGGTTGGTCCTGGTAGGTTTTTCTGGGCATACTGAATGTCAGCAATTGCATTTATTTATCCCCAGAACTCACACCAAACTGAAACCAGTAGGCCAGGTAAGCTCACTGGTTTCAGCAATACTGTGCTGTAGTTATTTCTCCAAATGGAAAGTGTTTTTCAGAAACTTAACTAGGCATAAAAACAGTCAAGCCCCTTTCCCCAGTCCCCTCCCCAAACAGCTATAACAGGCTTTATAGGAAACATACGATTCCTTTCCAAATTAAACTCGCAAGAACACAACTGCTGAATTGTTAGAGGTTCCTCCCCCTTATATATTTTGTGCAAAACAATCCTAGTATCAGATAGAAGTAAATTTTTTTCACTATAACAAACAGATTCAAGTGAGCACAGTCCAGGTAACATGCACTTGAAATGACCTTATTATCCACATCAGGAATGTGTCTACATAACTCTTCATGGAACTGCTAGAAATTAAGCATCAGAAAAAGGAATATAACATCAACTACTGGTTTGGATTAGACGCTTCTCACCTACATCCTATATTGGATTATACAGTTCCTTAGTGTTAAAGGTACACATAATAAAATAGAATTCAGGTGACAGTCCTGGTTTACTTTTAGTCTGACCAGCTACAAGACAATGCATGCAAATGACTTTAGGAAAACTTTGGTTATAAACTAAAATAAATTATCCGTGTGTTTTTCTGATGTCTTTACATTCAAAACCCCAGTAGAGTTTATCCATTAACGGATGAGAAATTAGAAGAAAACCCTACATTTTAATGTGAAGCGTGTGCTTGGAAATACTTGGAAACTCAGCACTTACAATTCACAGCAACAATGCACTGAGGAATATTTCTGCTTAAAACCAAGACCTCAGTTAAGTGTTTTCAAGAACAACATCATTGTCTCCACAAAGATAACTGAGTCCTCATTATTTACAATCCCTGAAATATTCAAGATTGCTGGTATGGGGGCGAGAGCAGGAGGAGGTTTTTATGTGCTTGAGATTTTATTTTCAAGGAGGCAAAGCACTTTTTCTAAAAAGAGATTATCAAGGACACTTTCTGGTAGGTGAGGTTTTTTTGCTACTTTTTTTATTTAAGTGTCTTAGAAAGTTAGCTACAAACTGTTCTTATTTCATATCTTTGTCACTTCTTTATTTCCATAGAAAAATATTGTAGGGTTGCTCATATGGGCAAGTTTTTGCTTAAATTACCAGTTTTCAGGAATCCTGGACAAAAATAATCTTCTGCTTGAGCTAGGAAAGTAATCCCTGTTACCACTGTAGTAACCTCTGCCTTGGATCTGCAATTTGTCATGGCATAGGGAGAGTTAAGAAACAAAACTGCTTTGGTACACGGTCATTGAATGCAGTGACAATAAAGATGGTCGCCTACCTTTTGGCCTTCAGTGGGAGGTACACTAGCTGGAAGCAGGAGGTGACAAGGGAAGGTGGGACAGAGCTGTCTTTGCAACCAGGAGAGGAAGATGTTGGTGCAAGACCTAGAAGGGGCTCACCTGCTGCCACTGTCAGAAGGACCAGAGAGAGACCTGAGAGCACTGAATTAATCAGGAGAACTTGGTCTAAGGGCCAACGGAGAGAGGATACCTGGTGGGGAGGGCCACACCTGCATCATTTAACTAATAGACTCCGCAGAAAAAACAACAACAGACAAAACAATCAAAAACCAGCAAAAAACCCCCAAGGAATAAAACAACAACAACCTAAACCAGAACTTACCAATAAGAGAAAAATGAATTTATAAAATTCTACTTTTTCTCTTTCTGTCCTATTTTAACTCTGGTAAGAAACTGCCAAGTCTAACATTTTTATGGTGCTGCCAAACTTCACCACGTTACTGAAAGCCTGCCAAATTTTGCTTCCTAAAAGAACTCCAGTTCTTTGACTGAAGTAGCTTTGTACTGATTTAGGCTTCCTTCTGCTTCTTTTTTTTTCCCCCTTGTTTTTTCTTTTTTTTTTTTTTAAAAAAAAAGAAGTTTAGGACATTTTACAGTGTCACTGTGCTTGAGAAAGGTTTGAGAAAAATGCATGTGCTGAAGGCCTGGAACCCATAAGCAAAACCAAAGGATTTGAATGCTTTTCAGTAACAACAAACCTGTGAGCATTAATAAAATCTCATGGGTTTTTTAGACTACGCTAACAACCAGCGCATGTAGGTTGGTGATATTTTGGACCATCACAGGGTAGTAACACATGATGCTGAGAATTTGATAAACTATGAAACTCCACTGCACTGTCCAGGTGCTGGTCTTTACACTCCCCTTTTTTTATTCCTCTGTTGAGAATTCCTCCCCCCAGCATCCAGAAGCAATAATGACTATATTATCCCCATTTTCTCATTATCAGCCTATCCCAGCCCCCCATTACTTCAGATGATGGAAAGCAGCACACACAATAGAGCCATTTCTTTCTCTACTGATGGAATAACACCAGTATGAAAGGTAAGAAAGCCAAGTCCGACATTACCAATCTCCAGCCTCCAAGGCAGGGCTGGAGGAAGACAGCAGAGACAAAGTAAGGAAGTTTTGGGGAAAAGCCTGATCTTGCAGGATCAGCTGGAAATCCTGAGAACTCAAAATGTGTCTTTTGCAGAGGTGCTTTACCTAACTGCTAAGAATTGCAGATTTGTTTGTTAACTGAATAATTTTCTTCCAAACTGTATTACCCCTCTCATGACTTTACTCTAGGTCTTTGCCCTATTTTCAGCATCCTTCTGCTGCTCTTCCTACTCACCAACCCTCCTTTAAAACCTGCTTCTGAGGGATGCTTGACCCTAAAACTGAGGACTTTTCCAGATTACCTGGTCTTTGAGAAAAACGACTAAAATGAATTAAAAAAAACCCCACAGAGCTCTTCAGTTTTGACAACCTTACTTAAAGAATGTGAAGCCTTGCAAGGCAAAAGGTATCAGAAGGTCTCTGCAGCCCACTTGTTCCTGTCAGTAAATACCTATTATCTTACCAGCTGGAGGACAGCCCCCATGCCACGTCTTCCCCTTTCCATCACTGTTGCATAATACAGCTTCATTTCATTTCTGAAAGAAGTTTGTTTACCAAGAGGAAAGGCAAAAAGAATATGTTTTGTCACCTCTATGCTAAACCTATTGTCTCCTTCCTGAAAGCAATCATCTTTAGATATTAAAATGGCATGATCTGGGTATTGCATAGCATTTCTTCTAATCTGCCTCCATTGCCAATTCAGTTCACAGATTGCATTCATTCTCCTTTGAAAAGCTTACATTGTTGAGTCAGAACTTTCCTAAGAAATAGCATTTGCTCACATCAGCCTCGCGTTAGCGAGGCAAGGACAAAGTCAAGAACAGAGGAGAGGAGAGGCTGCACTTTGTAAGGAAGAGAGGAGAGTCAGAGGCTGGAGCTGGCTATGGCATCTTTTGGAACAATTCAGATTAAAAGGCAGAAATACAACTAAGTTGTTCTTTTTCTTCCAGTCATGAAATAATAACAGCAAGAAAGGCATAAAGCACAAGTCACACTTTTATGATGGATAATGCAAGAACAAATAAGTCACCTCTTTTCCCAGCCCATGTCCCAATCTCTTTGGTCCTGGTCTGAACTCTGCATTTCAGACCTACCTCTGAAAGGGGCAAACCCCAAACTTCCAGCCCCAAATGCAAGAATTTTGAGGCATTTCAGGTTCTCACACAACCTAAACCTTGTGAGTCAGTACAAAATATCAGTCCACTCTACAGTCAAGGAAAGCATCCCTTGTACTGGCTCTTCTGCTCTTCAGTTCCTATGAGCACTAAGAACACTATGAAAGCACGAGATGTTTGTGTATGTGTACAGCTCTGTGCGTATACATCTGGCCAGCCAGCTCAGCTTTCTGCATTGTACAGAATCAGTGAGCTCACTGACCAAATCCTTTCTTTTTATTGCGTTCTTTATTTTGGATGCACAGAGTAAAAAAATGCAAAATTGTACACAACTCCTCTTTCCAAATCTCCCCCCGAGGTAGATGAACCCTTCCACCTGGCTTTATTTTTTGCCTGCAGTTCAATAAACAAAATTTCCCATACAATAGAGGCAGATGCCTCAGTTCCAGGTCTGCATTAAAGCTTTGCTAGGGAAGCACAGAGCAAGGGCAACAGCACTGGAGTGCTTGAAGGAAGCAATTCAGAGACATCATTCTCTATCACTGCAGGCTACTAACACCGACGTAAAAGATGTCATGCTGCATGGATCACCCATCTAACCCTAGAAAAGGTGTTAATAAAGACACATTTTTAATTTTGCACACAGTAAGATCATACAGGGCTCACAAAGCAGCAGAAATGTACCTATAACTCTTATGTGTATTTCCAGACAAATGATGCAGCTTTCTTTATGACATCAATTTATTTTTCACTTTGCAATTACGTAAAAACAGCAATAACATGGGAAGAGAGATGATGTGACGGATCCTAGTGCTGAATTATTCATTGCCCTTCAGCTGCTGACTTCACATCAGACAGCTCCCAATGCACCTCGCATAAATCACAGTGGATCTTTTTTGCCACAGCCACTCTAAGATCCTATCATGTGCTTTTTCACCTAAATACTACAGGATAATGGTCTTCTTTCAAGGAGAGGATGTGCATACATTGATTGGAAGGGAGGTCTATGTCCTGCAGTCATTGATGTTCGGTGAAGAGGAAGAGTAAAGTAATGCACTAAAGGGGATACATAGGCTTTATATAGAAAATAAGTTATTTTATATACATATATATACACATTTGGTGTTATAGTAAGGAATATATGCATATAATTTGGTACATCTAATGTTCAATATCTGATAAGCTGTATTATCTCACAGAGCTGAGTCTACAAAGACAGCAATATTATAAGACATTTGGGGAGACCAGAGAAATTAATTTCAGATTCTCTGTTTTGTATTTATTTATTTATTCATTTATTTGCTCTAATCAGTTCCTAGCACTTGGGCTTGATCAGATGAACTTCAGTTCCACCTCAGTGCAAGGTGATCAGGGTTTGCCGCATGGCAGAACACTCACAATAAAAATCACAAACTGCAAAGGAACATGCTAACCTTAATGAACGTTCAAAAGAAATTTGGTGCATGCTATGCACTACGCTGGTTTCCAGACCTGTGAAGGGTTAAGCAGTGTGTTTCATTCCTACTTTCCAGGCCCTTGGGCTGGTTAATCATTGCTGACTGTGAATTCTTCAGGGATTTGGATTTTTACTACCCTGCCTGCACAGGGTCTATTGCAGTGGGACCCCTTCTCACTTGCTCCATAAGTGCTATCACCTACCCTATGGTGAATAGTAAAAACATCATTCTTAAGACATTTCCATCTCTTCACCAACATTTGTTTTAAGGATGCCTTGGCAGGCTGCTATTTTATTTTGCTGCAAATGAACAAATGGGTAAATCTCCTCCTTCTCCCCATTTTCCCTCTAGCTATTTCTGAGACCTTCACAGATCACAAGGGTTTCAGGAACAAACCCAAATTACTGTGGCAGAAGAAATTGCAATAGCTCAGCCGAGCTATGGCAACAGTCAATAAATGAGCTCTTATGGCAGTTGTAAGGTGGGACGTCTTCCCCCAGCCTGGCATGGAAGGTGTTGAGCCAGGGTTGGTACACAGGCAGTTACAGCAGCTCAACTGACATGCAATGATATATTAAGTCACATTTAATGTCTCCAAGGCTTAGGATCCTGTTTTAATTCATGTACTACCTTATGTTGTAGCCTAGAGAACTGCCTACAGCAAAGATCGTCTTTCAACCACATGGGCAATTTTGTTCTGTACATTGCACTATAGCATTTGTGTCCACCTATTCCAGTGGCTCACTTTTTTGACATAACATTTACTTCTCCCAAGCTTCGTACTGGAATTTATTCATATTAGTATTTGTTTGGAATATAGCAGCTCCGCTTTGTCAGCTCTAAAGAAGTGCAGACTAAAATGAGGGTCCTTGCATGGAAGAATTTAGTCGTCCTCTTGTTCACTTTAATTTGTCTGCATATGCCAGGAGCAGGAGGATGTAGAAACAACAGGGTATCAAGGAACAAGAGGGAAAGCAGGGAATCCTCAATAGGAGCTTCTCTGTCACAGACTAACTTTAGTTTTCAGGAGGGTCTGGGATGATCATAGCTAATAAGACCTGTTTTACCATAATATTTGATATATTTTATTATTTCATAGCTTGTATATGACCATAGAAAGTGATACTTCATAAATATGTATGAAAAATAGATGCAACATCAATATTAATCAATTGTCGATTTTAGTGCATCTCTTCTCCCTGTTTCTTTTTTTTTTTAGTAAATAGTTGAAACTAAGATTCAGAGCAAATAAGGAACTTAGGAAGAGAGAGGTTAGTGCAAATCTAGAACTAGGTTCCAGGTCTCTCAAGTCCCAGACC
>NW_010205613.1:80861-95904 GCF_000695765.1 Mesitornis unicolor
GGAATGTTCATGTGCATAAGCATTTGCAGGATCAGGGCCTGCAACTGTAATCCAACTTGGATGTAATCCATCTTGGATGAGATTTAATTTACTCACGAGATCTCAGTTAAAAAATGATGGTTTCATGAAAATATAACATTACTATTGATTTTTTTTAAGCTGTAAATTGGGCAAATACAGACGTAAATGCAAACCACAAAATACTTGAACAGATGCACAAAGGACATCCAGTCACCAGACTAAAATCATTGGAAACTTGCTTCCCCCCACCCCTTCTTTCTTTTTCTGTATTTTGCTAACATTTAGAAAAGAAGAAAATATGTATTTCTGACCTCTTTGTTAAAAATATCACAGGATTCATTAAGAGAAGTATTTGAAAACCTCAAAACCCGTCTCCATTTCCATGAGTACCTGAAATGTAATGCCTCTGATTAAGCAGAAAAGGGATGAACTGCTATGTGAAGCTGACAACAATAATTGTGAGCAGAAGAATGGCGTGTTCGTTGCGAGTAGCTGGTAATGATTTCATGCAAAGGATTCGAGAGCTGGGGGGGGAGCAGAGCTGAAGTTTGTTTACAGGGAAAGGGACCCTGGGAGTGCTGGGAGCTCCCCAAAATTGCTGAGCTCCTGAAGACAACAGAAGAGATGGATTTGCTGCTTTTGTAAGACAGCTTCCTAAGGGAAATGCTTCATACCTGGCTGTCTACCTTCAATTACCCACACACAGACAGCTGACTTCCAAAGTGTCAGCTACTCCCATGGATGTCATGGGGAGTTTTGGATACTCAGAAGCACTGGCTGCAGAAAGGTCCCCTCCTTCTTATTACAAAATTGCAGCCAAAATGCAATAAAAATGATTTTCATTAAATGCTCCTGTGTAGAAGTTATCTTTCTTTCTCAACCAAAATACAAATACTCCAAAGTTACGGTTTCAAAAAAGAGAAAGTTGTTCCATTTCTTCTAACAAAGCAAAATCTTCTCTAGAAAGCATAACCATTGCTTCTGGGAAATTCTCATTAACCGAATAGTTATTTTTCCATTAAAAAACAGCTTTAACATAGAATTATTTAACCATTCCTAAAATGCACACTTCTAGAAATAAAATATATTACATGTAGGAACAAAAATATTAATTTGGAAACTTAACCTACCTATTCATGCTTAGAAAATAAGCTGGCTTTGTTTCCTAAAATAATTGAACTGACTTTTCATTTTAAAATATTAAAACATAGCATATTTTTATAGATAGCAAAATGATACACCTACTGTCACCTTGAATGGGTTATACTGGAAGAATGCCATTTGCTAAAACCAAAATGTTTCCTTGGATGATCGAAAGATATTGATCAATAAATACATAGATGCTATTGATGCTCTATTGATGCTGTTCTCAGCACATGCTGAAGGGTCATCTTTGAACTGACCATGTTTTTACTCTGTAATCAACTTTTATTTTTCAAACTTTCAAGAAAAAACCAGACATAGTCTAATCATACCCCTTAAAACAAAGCAGTGAGGGTGCTCCAGGTTAAAAGAGGCTGTCAAGCACTGTCGAGATACCTGCTTCTTTCTCCGGTGCTACCCGAAGCGCATCACATGGGGAATACGACTGGCTGTATCATTTACAAATCACTCCGATTGCTTTAACCTCTTAATATCACTAAATCTCTTTCTCCCTTCCCTTTCCTCCCCGCTCCCTCCTTTTCCCCATACTACATTTATATCTGGGAGGCTGCGTTCAAGCATTTGGAGATGATGTTTCCTGTGGAAACCTTTGAATTATTTCAACAATTTCACAGCATGTTGCTTTTCTCTTCTGTTCCTTGCTGCCTTGTTCGGGTGATTGGTACTAACAGTAATAGGAAAAATGGTAGAGAAAACAATGCCAAGACTGGCTCTGCCAGAGGAATCCTAACACAGCACAAAGATCTGATTTCAATTAGATCGGCTCAAGGGAAAGAAAAGCTGCAGTGGGGAACTGATCCTCCACTGAAGTTGGCCTCATCGGGCTGGGGCTGGGCAGCGGGACATGCCCCAAAGACCCCATGATTCCCCCTGCTCCAAACCCTGCTTTCCAATCCTGTAAAAGGCAGTAGATTGTTTGCTGGAGTCCACTCCACATGAACGTGGCCAACAAACCATGCCGTGTCTAAACTCTTTTAATATATTTAATGTGGATTCCAGAAGACAAGCATGCTCACACACAGATTTAGTAAAATATCTGAACAAATCCCAAACTGCTACGTATAAAGATAATTAATTGTGACCTTCAATCCTTACCCAAAGAAAAAGGTTTTGTGCTGGTTTCTTTTTTTTTCTCCTCTGAAAGGAGACTATGATTTCCTGGTTTCTTTTAAATTTTTAATATTGCACTTTTTAAAACTTTCAAACTATTGATTCTTTCGCTGTAAACCCAGAGTCTCCTATGAAAGGTAATGAAGTGAGAGGCAGAATTAAGAATGCCCAGATGTGTTGTAGCACATAAGAACAGTTTACAAGGAAAATGCAAAACTGCCAGCAGACTAGCGACGGGTTAGCTGTCTATATAAATATATTGTGCAGGAAACATATCACCAAGCCTGGCTTCTGGACTTTGGTCTGGAGCATGTAAGCTCAGCCGCTACTGCTTGTGCTGAGAAAATGAGAATATACTGTTTTTATGGTAGTTCAGAGCAGTTTACATCATTCCTCAGTAAGGAAGCTGTGGTTGGTTCTCGAAGCAGGGTATACATCAAGGGCTCCTAATGACACAGAGCGGCTGGCCTGGGCCTGGTGCAGGGAAAGAAGGCATTTCTGCCCAACCCTGCCTCCTCCTCCTGGTGCTGGCAGCCCAGCACCTGCCCCCTCCCTTGGCCCCTCTCTCCTTGCTCTCCTTTCCTCCCTCCCTACTCGTGGTTTGGGTGAGTAGGCCCCTTGACAGACGAATTTGGATTCCTGCAAAAATCTGTTACTAAATGCAATTCTTACTTTCTGAGCTTTCCTGCTAATTTCACAAAGCAACTTCTTGTATAAGTACAATCCTCCACAGGTTATGTTTGAAGGACCAGGCACTTATTCACACGTGCTATTAGGTTGCAACAGAAATAGTCAGAAATATATGCAAGAGAAATATACACATTCCCAGCTTTCCCTTAAATTAAATTTCCAAACCTATTCCTCATGTGGGTATGGTCATTTTTAATTTAAATTTGTTAGAAATAGGCATTAATTTTAAGGAGATTTCATAACTCCCATGCCAATGTTATAAAGCAAGCATGTAAATATGTCAGTTTGCAGAAAGCCAGGCTTTAAAAAAAATATGAAAGAGCATAACACTGCTGACATTCCCATCATATGCTGAAATTTCTGTCCAAAGCTGCTTTCTATCTCAGTGGCAAGGAACCATTTCTGACTAACAGAGATAAACAGATACGCAGAACCTCTGCGCTATTATTTGGCAGCACATGTGGGTCGGCCGCGAGCCGGCTGCTCCTTGCTCGGCAGCTGTCCTGTGAAGCCACGCAGGGAGGTGTGGGCTCCATGTCCTGCATGGGCTGGGCAGGGAATGGGGGTGGCGTTGCCCACAGGATAACTGACCCCAATTTCTCCCTCCTTTCAGACCATTACAACTTTGCATCACTTGCAACCACAGTGAGGGAGACAGAAGAGAGCACAAGGGGAGCTGCTGTGTCCTTCTGCCTGCAGATGGGGGCTGTTCAGTGAAGTGTCCTCTCCAGACCTTTACCCAGCCATGGCTTCAATATTTTAGGTAACTGATCTCTGTCCCTCTCCCATGGGGAACTTTCACAGACTCCTAGACCTCAAAGCACTCTCCTCCAAGAGGCTGTGTAACATTGCCATAGGAAATGGGGCTGTGACACATTTGGGCAGCTTTGTCACCCTCTGCTGCACTGAGTGAAGGGGTGGGGGCACTTTGCTATGGAAAACAGGCATCAAATTCAAGAGACATTGCTCTGCCACTGCAGAAAAAAATTTCTATAGGCTGGTCTGAGCCCATTTGATGCTCACACACTGCCTGCACAGGCAGGGCAGGGGTGGGGAGCCCAGGGAATGTTGCAGCACAGCGATCACTGTGTGAGGGTGAGGGCCTGAACCTGCCCCAGCCTTCCTGATGCTCTGCTGCGATGCAGCTCCCATCAGGCTGTGTGTGGAAACAGCAGGGAAAAGAGGTATCACAACGTTTCTCCTTTAAAACTTAGAAAAAGTTGGGCTTCTCCAGAAAGAGCCCTTCTGCTGTCTAGCTCTGGTTCCCTTCTTTACAGAGCAACATGGATTTCTATTGCCCTCCTGCCCATTGCTATTTATAATATAGGGAAGCATTTTTCATACAAAATGCGAGGGAAAAGTTTTCCTGGGCTGCTCAGCCCATTGCACAAGGGCTGCTTTGTGTCCCTTGCTAAAGGAAGCTCTAAGTCTGTAAGAAACAAAAAATTTACAGGAGAATGTGCTTAACATTTTGTTGCAGGCTTTGAAAATCTTTACGAGAAGCTGAGTATTTGGAGCAGATAGCCCAGCCATGCATAGACGCAGCTGTGATTTCTTTCAATGTATTACTCTAATTTTCTCTTTTCCTATTGATCTGCAGGGTACCACCTCTTCAAACCCCAGACAAATTGATCCTCTGAGTAACATCTGTGCACACTATTAATCTTTTTCACACATTTGATGTTCCACATTACTGGACACAGGACACACACTATGACTCAAGTGTTAATCAACTAATACCTGAAAATTAGGCTTGTGTCTACTGTATAAACATTGACAGACTATCCATCACCTGCCTGAGTGAATAAATGAATTTTGCCGTTGTTGCATGCACGATAGCACTCTGCGGCCTGGAATATTTACTGGGCTCGGAGGACACCACACAGCAAGGCCAATGTGCAGCCACCTGTGCAGGACAGGGTACAGGACAGGGAGGACTGCAGGCACCCTCCTACCCCAGCAAACCAAGGCGCTTCCAATTACAGCAACAGGCTTTTCTCAGGGTAATCTGGAGAATAAAAAAGGGTGTAAATCCATTGGCCAGATGGGCTAGGGCCGTTCCGTAGATGTCCCAGGCTACTGTCCAACTTGAGTACCACAAGGAAAATGGAAAGGCTTACACTGCCATATACATGAGACCTGATTACACTGCACATGAGCTGAGTGCTGGATGTTTGCCTCTGGTGCAAAAGGTCCTGAACTTGCACCACCACCAAGCCCCATTTCACCGCTTCCTGACAGGCAATGAGACATTGTATGCAATGCAAAATCCTGGACATGGCTCTGCCTTCCCCCTCCCCATAACCATCGAAACAGATGGTTATTTCTTCCTAGGAGCTGGTAGAGCAATCTGATTGCGATGTCTGATTGTGATCATTGCTGACTCTGACACCCTCCTGGCAGGCTCCTCTCTTCTGTTACGTCAACTTCCATTTAACAAAGAAGAAAGGGGGAGAAGAGGACAGGCACAGCTGAAAAGTGGCGAGTTTGAATCCCTACTCCAGCCTGGCCAGGCTGTAACAGCAGCAGAGCAGATCAATGGCCCCCACCCTCAGCACATGAAAAGGCCAGAAAGATTCTGACAGAGTTTAATAAAAGGCGGTCAAAACTTAGCTGCAGCATTGTTTCTGGGCAGGACAAAACTGCTTGAATCATTTTGTTCTGATTTTTTTTTTGAGTGGCTTTCTTGGAAAAGGAAATTTATCCAGGGAGGCTCTCTTGTGACAACTTCCTGAAAGCATCTAAAAAATCTGGAAAATTAAATATATGAGGTTATTTGGCAACTAAAAAGTGAAACATTGTATCTACAGAAATTAAGCTATTGGTTTTTTGACAGATGCCTGAAAGCTTTGGGAGAAAAATTCCAATGAAAAAACATTTGCTAGTAACAAAAATAATTGCCTCCTCACCAGGAGAGATTAATTCTCTTACATTCAACTTTCAGGCTGGAATTCTGGAATTCTTCACACTCCATCTTTTTCTAAAAGCAATTTTTATTTTTTTTTATTTTTATTTTTTTACAAAGCAGGGCTGCAGGGCAGAGGCCCCACAGTAAATTAGGAGGTTGAAAGGGTCCACACTGAATAAGGGTTGGTGGAAGAGCATGTTAGAGCAGGCTGGGCTCCATAGGTCAGACTCAATCACTATAACTGCTAATGGGGTGAAATAGAAGCATCTCCAATTCACATCTTCTGCGAGTCTAAGTCACACTGGATCTGCCAATCTCCCTTCTGAGTTTGCAGGTACCACAGCATAACTGTGTCCTTAATAAAGGTAGATCAGGTAAAGCACTAAGGGTAAGAGGTTTTCTATACTTGCTGGCTTATCACTGCACCTCTCCGTGCCAGCTGTCCCCTTCCTGAGCTTTGTGTCTTCACTTCTGCATGTTAGCTCGGTCTTCGCTTATGTCTCCAATCAATATTGGAATACAAACTATGACAAAAGAAAAACTCAGCAACAGGTAAATAATAACAGCAATATTAAAAAGCCTAAAAAACCCAACTGCAAAGAAAACAAGATACTTTCCCATAAATATTTATAGACATGTGCGCTCATATAAGACTGAATATTCCATCTAAAATGGCTCCATGAGAACACTAAGGCTGTTACAATTTTAAGCTCTTGGAAGTCCACACAATTCACATTCCAGATCAGCCAAAGATGGGCATGAGGGATGTAAAGTGTGTAAGCATTTTATCTAGTTACTTCTGCAATTACTCCATGAGCTAGCACATGTAGTTCATATATTTCATAGAAGCCTAATTTTTCCATTAATGGTGTCTCAAGCTCCAAAATATTGGGCCTAAAACAGCTCTGTGGGTCCCTGATCCTGTTATCTGTCGCCTGGCAGATAGTCCTGTTATTTGCTACCTATCTGCTATGTCCTGGGTCAGACGAGTCTGCACCCAAGTGCATTGGAGAGCCTGCTGGTAGAGGAGACGCGGATTTGAACCACTCAAAAAATGCACTGAACTGTTATTCTCCCCTATCCCAGGGAGTGCTGTTGCCTCTAGGTGGTGGAATGGAAGGATGATAGCTCCATCACTCTGTTTTTCTAAATAGAAAAATTTTGCATGGTGAGAAGTGTCTGCATGAGTAGGCAAAGGTGCTATACTAAAATCCAGAGAGGTGACTGGTTGGTAGGAATCAAGAATCAGAATCATAGTGTGTTTCATTAGCAAAAAATAGCCAGTTAAACTGGTCAAAACTACTTATCAAAGTTCCCTCCATCACACCAAATATCAACAGGAGGGACCTAACTCTCCCCAGCCTCAGCAGAAACCAAGCATATAAAAACTAGGCAAATTGAATTTAGCATCTGCATCCCTTATCGGACCTCATGCCCACAGCACGCTGATCTGCATCGGGATGAGGAGTTGATTATAAGCAAAGCAGAAAAACATGCTTTAAATTCTACTTAATTGCCTGCACCTACTCTCCATGCATCCCACAGAAGAGTTCCTGGTATCAGCTGATATGAGAGCTGAACCATGAAAAAACCAGGTTCTGCTCAAAGTAATTCCATTAGGGCCTGAAATGACTGGGTGAAACATGAGTAAGGGAAATCATTGCAGAAACACAACAGCTGGGCTCCATGACATCACTTGCAGGAATCAAAGGAAATGAGCTTATAAGTTACGCATAAAAACCCCTTTTTTTGTTTGTCTGCTTATAAAGTTACATTTTGCTTTCTGAATAACCAAAAAAAAAAAAAAAGAGAAAGCTTTGAAAAATTTGGTCCTGATATTTTGGTCTTTTAGGTAAATCGTTTTGCATTTATTGAAGCTGACAAGGAAATAAAATGCCTGAAATCCTTTCTGTTTGCTGTGCATGAAGACGAATTATTGCAGAAGCAATAGTACCACATGTTTCCAACAAAAATACAGTAGTGCACAATCTAAAAAGTTATGAAAAAAAAGGGAGGATGCAGTGGTTAACATCTATGTTATTGTTGCTGTCATTTGTTTGCATGTTTTGACCTTATTGGATAGCTTATCAGTAACGAGTTCTTCACAGACATCATGTTTATTGTCAAGGGATATCAAATAAATGACAAATAACTGCTTTTAGAGTTCAAAGAGCAAAAAAATAACACAAGCCAGGATATTTACTGCAAAGGCTTCTGCCACATGTTTAGCTCACTCGCTTGTGTCTTACTCAAAGATGTGCGTGAATCTTTAAGCTACAGCCCAGAAGACAAATAAGAAATCAGGGAAGCATTGCAGACAGATAGATGGGCTTCTAGTTCCTTCGCACTCAGTAGCACGGGTGTGTTAGGACCATGTTTCAAGGTAATTCACTTAATTATTTAACAAAAAATATTTACTAAATAAAGCCATTCTCTACCCTGCTCTAGTTACTGCTGGAGGTGTAAACAAATATTTTTGTTGGAATCCTTTTTTCATGAAAACAGAAAAGTTATGAAGTCAGAGAGCTGGGACAGGATTTATCCAGCCAGAGCCATCCCCTGGGCTCCTCTTTGATCATGAAGAAGAGAAGAGCATCTCCTGAAGCAACCAGAAGCACATCTTAGAAAGATGACATGATCACTTTCAGGTGGGGTGAGTTCCCTCTGGATTACACATAGTCCAGACAACTGCAGTCGACTTTCGTTAGCAAAAACTACAATAAATTATTTTTACCTTCCATGCTACTGTAACATAGCTCATTTGTGCCCACAGCGGTCCTTGCTCCTGGTGGTATCCCTGATTTCACTCCAGATGGGCAGTCCACCCCTGCGTTGTTTCCCAGCACGTGCAGCCTCGTGTCCCTGTTTCTGTCTCTCAGGTTTGGTTCCTTCCTCACACTGTGCCACCCTTATTCCAGTTTACAAGGCTATAGCCTCAAACAGTTTATCATAAAAAAAGTGTCCACTGTAAAGATTTCCTCATAAAAAAAACCAACTCTGTTCTTAAATCCCAGTGAAAGCAATGGAACATAAGCATGTGCTGAAAGCCTTTCCTGCACAGGGGCCTGTTGCCTCTCTCTTCCTAAAACCTATTTCAGTTGAGCTCATGTTTCTTGTTGGCAAGAACTTAAAAATGAAAGAAGGAAAGAAACATTTCCCATAAAAGTTGAACTTAATAGACCACTCTAGTATCCTTAATTGCCATATTTTTGTGTATTGATGCAAATACTTATTAATGGACCTTTTTAAGAAAAGGTTATATTTCATACCAAAAATACATAGCAAAATGAGGTTTCACGGTTGTACAACATAATGTTTTGCTAAGTTAATCAACCTAGATAGTTGGAATGTAAGAGAATGTTTTGTTTCCAAATGGAGAATGACTACAATATACTGGGGGTTGTTGTCTTGCCAACTTCCTTTTAATCAACTTTTTTTTTTTATGTGGAATTAAGGCCATGAAACATCTTAAAACTGCAAGCAACCTCTTCACTCGAAAAAAAACAAGGCAGACTTTTTTTTTTTAAGTGGGTGAAGGAATCCACTGATGTAATAAATTTATCCACGTATTCCAAGTATAACTTGGAGCCAGTCTAGTTATAAACTCCTTAAGATCAAGGTTCATCATAAAACTGGGCCCTACCTTTATTTTCGTAATACTAAAGGTTGCCACTAGAATTCCTGAGCCCCTTCTTCACGCCATCTGGAATGCATACACGAGCAAGTTTATGATGAAAAATATACTGTGCGCTAGAGCTGGGCTTTTTTAGGGTAAAAGCAACTACAAAGGCAGTAATGTGCAGGGATTGTACATTTATTTTATTACAAGAACCAATGTGTTCTTTTCCTTTTGGTCTAACCAGGCTGAAGACAGATCCTAGAAGCAAGTTTTGCTCATGAATATGATGGTGTATGTTCAGATTTGCTTTGTGCTATCTGGGAATGAAAAAGACACACCTAATGTCTGTATCTACTTAGCCCTGTAACTGTTTGTTAAATTCATCATATAGAATCTCAGTCTAGGTCAGCTGTTATGTCCGGGGTCGATCTGTGGCAGATTTTACGCCATGTGTCACGCTGATGCCTCAGCATTCATAACTCCCGTGACAGTTATATTGGGACAACAGGTAGCAAAATTCACTTTGGTGCCTTCCTTGGTGTCACTGCAGTCGAAAAGGGCTGGCTCTGGTTTGCTCACAATTGCCACAGGACAACTCCTAACCAAAGTGCATTTCCATACTATGTGTTCTTTTATTCCGGGTGGGTTTTTTTCGGAGGTGTTTTGGTTCGTTGTTTTTTTAGCAAAAATAGTGTGAGAGGTAACATTCTTTCTTTAACTTTTTCATCTTTTCAGCCCAAGTGTATGCTTGTTAAGATCGAAGACAGTATAATGAAATCCCAAGATTAAGATTAGGGCTCTGATTCAAGAAAGTCTTTAATCACAAGCTTGACTGAAAGACCACATCATTTTTAGCAAACTCAGTGTCCAGACATTGTGTGGTGTTCAGCACCCTGAATGAATTGAAGTCAAGGTGAATTAAGCACGTGTTTTAAATCAGATATGTGCTTAAGCGCTTTCTTGAACAATGATGGAGTTCAGAATATGCTGAAGTCCTGACTGGGGGCTGTTAAGGGCCACGTTTCCCTCCTTCAGCTGAGAAAGGAGATCATCTCGCCACACGTGAGCCTTTCCAGCAGAGCCATCCGCTTCATCATTTCCTAGTCCAGCACACAAGTATCAGCTTTCTGATTCAGTGAAGCAGAAGAGGGTCATTCTCAGTCTGCAGGGCCATATCCCACAAAAAAAGGCTCTTTGTAACACTGCAAGAATGCTATGAACTTCACAAATACAAGCACTCAAAAGATAAGAGTACCAGATATTCAGCTGCCTGTGCACCCTCCCTGCCCTCCCCAGCACAGCCTGTGTGTGTCTCTCTTTTGAGGCTCATTCAAGGATCTCACCAACACCGTGGTCCAGCAACGGGGAGCTGCAATGAGTGATGCCATTTGCAAATGTGTGCATGCATACAGGGAATCCACTCATTCCTTAGCTCTTCCCTCGTTACTGGTAGCACAGATTTCCTTTCTTACTCTCTTATTTGGGTTCTCTGCTACACATCTGCCATAAACATTTCATAAATGTGAATCATGTGACAAAATAAATTCTAAAAATGCCTTGGATGCCGTCACCCAGGCTGTCCCTCGATGTCCCTCAAAGGGACTGGCACGTTCGTACCTGTGAAGGTCCCTGCAGCTCTCCCATCCCCACCAGTCCCTGGCTGCTGTTGAAACCAGCCCAGCTCCTGGCTGCTCCGCACAGGAAACCTTTCCCAACAGCAGCCCTATTTTCAACAGTAACTGCCAAAGCCAAGCCAAGGCCATGCACAAAAAGCCTAGTTTACCAGATGAATTCCCACAAAACACAAGTGACGCTATTCAGGATCTCATAAGCGGTAGGTCAGGGAATAAGGTGTTAGGACTCCTAAAGTTTAGCAGGAGGGAGCTGCTTGTCCCCTGGCTGTAGGCTGCCTGCAGTACTGCAGGGCTAATTGCCGTGCATTCCTCAGCCATGATGTCACTGGATCATGATGCTAACTCTTTCAGGAACTTGTGGTGTATCTCCGAGACACCCAAAAATACATGTGCTGACCCTTTAAAAAAAATCTTTTGCCATATACCTAACAGAGCCAAACTAAATGAAGCCAAGGTCTCTGTCCAGCATTTGGAAGCCAGTTAAAATAGGAAATCAGTGTTTCTCTAAATACACAGAGTATATTACCTTAGTCATAAAATTGGGGACTTTCAAATCTAATTTGTTCAGCACTAGCGCTGTTGAAGGCTGGGAAGTGTTCCAGAGGAAATCACCTCCACGCAAACAGAGATTAGCAGCTCCCCATTGCAGACATATGGAAATGATTGCCTATAATCTCCGGTAATTGTGGCTGTATTACATTCAAATCCTGTTTTCAATTTTCTTAAACTTCTAGACTGATTGTGTTATTAAATCATGCTGGCTGATGTGTTTAATAAGGACCTATTAAATGTTTATAAAATTAGGGAAATAAATACGGGCTTTTAGTCAGATTGTGTGATGGATCTGGTAACCTATTGTTAAGAATACTGCTGGTAAAAATGTGTCTTAAAAAAAATAGACTTAAAGGCTCCCTTTAAAATAAGAAACCCAATATTCAATACAGCCTATTTCCAAAATGATATTCACAGATGTTGAGAAAAGAGGAACCCAATTAGAAAGATCTGACTCAGCCGTGGGAAGAAGCACTTCCTCCACAGGGTGACAGGTTCCACTTTCGGACAGTGCCGAGAGGGCACAGGATCAGCCCACGAGTGGCCACGGTGGCTGCATGGGCACCTGTATGGCTACAGTACCAACATTTTGGGTGCTGGGGCAGTGTGTGGCCAGCTGAGGCAATGCACCATCCCCATCACCTCTGAGTGCCCAGTGCTGCTGCAGATGGGCAAGTGCCTCCCATGGCCCCACTGTCCCTTCTCTACCCACAAACGCTCACCTTAAATAATTGAAGAGCTTCGAGGGACGACGTCAGGAAATATGGCAAGGAAAAATATAAAAAAATTCCAGGGACATATGTCTGACAGAGAAGAGAGGTCTAAAGAGTGACTCCATGCCTGCTCCTCCTTCCCACCACCCTTCTGCTTGTGCCCCTTTCCTACACAGAGCTGCCCACAGTCTTTGTCTCACGGTTAGTAACCCCAACAGCTCCTCACATGCCCGATGTTGCTTTTTGGAGGTAACCTTTCATTTTTAAGAGCCAGGACTGTGCTTTCTTCATTCTCAACTCCTTTGCAATAGCTCTCACCTGGCTGTTAACGTGCATGCATCTAACTTGTTTCAACCACAGTACACATGCTAAAGTAATTTTGTTCTCTGTCTTAAGGGCAAACATGAACCTGTTTTCTCCAGCAAATTAATATTTTATTTTATTCCTTTTTTTCTTTAGGGAGGGGTTGAAGAGTAAGGGGGATTATAAATTAATTAATTGTTGAGTTTTTCAGCGTAAAATGCACCGCATCATTATCTTTGCATAAACACACCATCTTTTAAAAAATATAACTAGCTCATAACATCGTAGTTACAGAATATTATCAAGTAATGAGGAACTTGCATGGTTCACATTAGAGACTTTGAAAGGTTTGAAGAGAATTGGATATAAGGTTAATATTTGGCAGAGCCTTGTAAATAGCCTGATTGTTATTTTATATTGGCTGAAGTATAAAAATCTGTGTTGCGTGCCAGCAAAAGCCGAGTGGTGTGGCCAGGTAGTTACATGGCTCTGTTGTAAGCCTGTTTCATGTAGGAATGTTCTTGCTCTCAGTAGGTTATTTTTTGTGTGTCTGCTTATACTCAGCTAAAATAGAGCAAGGACCCAGCACGGCAATTATTTTTACTAAATTTTGTTGGTCTGCCCTCAGGGGACCTTCTCCCAGTTTAATTGTTGGAGGGATTGTTGCCTTCTGGGATTTTATTTCAAAATGTTCTTGTTAGACATCGCTTTCTTAACAGAGTAAGGGCTTTTTTTTTTAATTTAATCCCTTTTTAATACACATAAAAATGCATAAAATGGTGTATCCTGAAATTAATAGAGGTGTTTCTTGATGCATAGATTTCTAAATTATTAGTCTAAAGATATGCTCAGAATTGATTATATTAAAGGGGCATAAATCTCCTGCCCCCTTCCCCCACGCAGGAGGTTTGGAAGTGAATTCAAACAGCCCAACTGCATTTTAAGTTAAGACAAACATGGGAGAGATCATTTGTCTCTAGTTGTACATGAAATAGCTTGTAATAGTTGCAGCTGAGTACATGAAGTATATGTTAGAACCCCTTTGATATAAATCCCAGCATCAGCCTACAAAGATACTGCATTTATGCATCTGACAGGATTCACCCATAAATAATAATAGGAGAAAAATCCAAATTTATAAGCTGCTATTTCTGGATATATTTTTAATGTGACTGAGTATTCGTCCCACTTCTACAGCAGGCACTACATTAAGCAGAGCGCGGGCAATCTGGTTAAAATCAACAGAAAGAAAATAAATACTGAAATGTCCCCTTGTTCAGCCACAACCGGTCAGAGATGTGGGACAAGCTCCACATGAGGACAAATATCATCCTGCCACACAATTCAAAGCCACCGGGGAGGCACGTAACCTATTTTGCTATTTTTAGATGAGTCACAGTATTTGTTTGTTTGAGGGAGCTCTCCCTTTTCCTTAACACATGGTTCTTTCCCCCTTGCCTTAAATTATATTTACAGGCTATGAAACCTTTGCGGGCTAAATCTCAGATCGTGTGAATTGGCATCCTCTGCTGAAACCAGCAAAGCAGGGCTGGGGTCTCACTTGTAGCCTCTCTGTGACAGCCTACCTGCTAATTTCTTTTAGAGAAAAGAGTGGATGAGGTCAGGCTTTATTCCCCCGCTTCCTCCTTCTCTGCTATTTTTTGCAGTTAACACAGCATCTGTAATTAATCTGATAGTTGCTGCCTCCTCCGTCTTCTCCCCCTCTTTTCTGCACCCCTGGGGAGGTTTGGAAGGAAAGCAAGCTAAACACAGGCATACAGGTAGCTAAGTTCAAACTATATGTCAAAGCACTCTTTTCTACCCAAAAATAAAAACAATGTGTAGACTGAAACTCTGAAAGGTAAATAAGACCCTTGAGCCTCTAAGAGTAAACTCATCAATTAGAGCATTTGAAAAGCCTAGATGTCCATTGTCAGGTCTAATGTTAACAGTTTAGCCCATATCTCAGGCTCATTCATTCATTAATTGTGAAGCAGAATTGGAACCTCAGACCAAATCTTTACAATCCTCCACCTGAGGATGGAAAGCACAAACATCTGCCCCGATCCTCGCAAGCCCTTGCAGCATTACTGACTCATCAGCTTGCAGCGAGTTTGAGAGGCCTCAGCCCAGCTCCCTGAAGACAAGAGTCCACATCACAGAGCCACCACACGTAATGCAACATAATTTTTCCCAATTAGTTGTCTCTCTTCAGGAAAGGCCTAAGGCGGATGCAGCAGACAGATCCCTAGAGAGAGCGGTCCGTCTAGGTAGGCTCGAGATCACTAGCGGATCAGTGAGGCTCTGTGTGTCTGTATATAAAAAGCAG
>NW_010205613.1:95935-130509 GCF_000695765.1 Mesitornis unicolor
CATTACAGTCTTCGATATTCCTAGCTCTGACACACACAACAAACATCAGGAATTCACATTATTATGCAGGACAAACAAAACTCAATTAGCAGCAGTTTAAAAATTTCTTATTTGTAACAGAACCAAACAGACGAGGTAAAGTTAAAAAATAACACAAAACAAAAAAACAACCACTCCCTCCAAAAATAGCAGAGGATACATTTCAGCATTTTCACAAGCTCTTCATTGTTGTTAGTGTCAGAGCATACTCCAAGGTTGGTTTTAGGGTTTGAGCTTTTTCTATAACCTGGACATGGCAGTCAGGCTGACGGAGGAGGGCAGGGGGCTGGCGTAGCCCCCAGTGCAGCAGCACCCTCAGCACAGGCACCCTCAACCCATCACACACTGCTGCACCCAAGGCCGGCTGCTCCCCCCCATCCCAGGTCTCCTGTCTGCAAGAGAAGGGCGGAACTGATGCACACAGGCAGGCCACCCCGCGGTGTTGTTAGCTACAAGCACTGACATCCACATGGTCCTCTGAACGTAAAAACACCACTCAACCATCATTCAACCAAAACCACTTTCTGTTCTTCATAGACCATTTCTGTTATTTCCAGCAGATTTCTCAGTATCCAAAACTGCAAAGGAGACTCTCATCACACAAAGACCAGCAAAGTAAATAGCAACATTTCCACTGAATTTGGTCAACTGGGTCTTTATATGCTGGACTGGAGAAGCCTTCTCTTAGCTTCGTGCTGCAGTGCTACCTCTGCCTAACCTTACACCAGGCTCATTAGACAAATTAGAGGAGCAGGGAGAAGGAGGGAACATGCAAGCCAAGATAATTCATGGAGATCACAGACCTCCAATACTGTCCTAGGTAGTCTGCTATGGTGGCTTCATTGATTTCAAAGAGGTGACCTTTGTGCTGAGGAAGAAGACTGTGGGATGGAGAGGAATGGTGCATGATACGGTGACAAATCCAAGTGGCACTTGGTGGCACTGCCATTTGCCTAGGTCCTGGGAGACCACAAGGCATCCTCAAGCAGGGTATCACTGGGAATCAAAAGTCTGGTGCCTCTTTCTAAGTAAAAGCCTGGCAGTTGATGTAGAAAACAACAAAATAGAAAGAAGAACAAAACACTGCCCTGGCAGTAAAAGTTGTGAGAGCAGGGTTGTTTTCAGACTGATAGTACATGCACAGAGAGAAAAAAAATCTACTTTTTCAAGTAAAGGTACTAGGTAGAATCAAAGCTAGGGATGAGATGGGGTACATGTGTGTGCAAGTGTGAGAAGCGGTGGTATTTGGCATGGGTGTCTTAAAAACTGCTCAGGCTGTTCAGGGATGGCATGCAACACTTTATTACTTTGGCTCAGCTGTTCTATTGCACAAGTGACAGCTAAAGGCTCTGAAAGAAAGGGGAAGAATGGAAAAGTGAAAGGTGGGGACGCTTCAAGTTTTATGTCAGAGCAATGTCAGGCTGGAGGAGAGAGAGATGATGTAATAGGTGGGGGAGAGATGGAGAAATGAGGTTAATGGGGAACTGTAAAATTTCAAATGCAGTATTTTATTACAGTATTGAAACTGATGCTTACAGTTTAACAATAGTACTGGCATGGAATAGCTTAGTGGTGTAAGCCAGCAGTGCCAGGAGGATTTACGATTATTTTTTGCTTTTTTAATATTGCAGAAGGAAAGCCTCAGTCTTGTTTGGGTTGACAAGCCTGCAGCCTGGTAAACTGGAATATGGTTGGAAATGCTAGCCGCTCCAGGGGAGGGAGCCAGGGCTGTTTGGTATTTTGTGGACCCTGTTGTTTCCCTCAAACGCAAAAGAGGAAAAGTGGCAGAGAAAGCAGGAGCAGAACTACCTGTGGTCAGGGAAAGGACTCCCACTGGAGGTGCCTCTTTGAGAGCAGGGAGTCTTCTCCAGCCTGCCCTTAGCCCATCTTCAAATGACAGACATGCTGCCAAAAAAGCCTTGTGAGCCCAGACAGGGTGGAGCTGGGCTCTTTATGAATCTGGTTTGTGGCCCAGAGCATTGTACAATAACAAGCAGCTTGTGTGGTCGTGGGAGGCTTTTCCCAGTCTCAGACACAGGGATTGAAATTATTTCCTGCGCTGATGGTTAGTGCTGGATCTATAATCATGTCAGTCCCATCTATGCCCACAGACTTGAGTGATGATTGGTGCCAAGGTGACTCTGTAGGGAGGACTGCACGGCAGGAAGAGATGCTGCACAGGGAGAGCTGGCAGGGAGCTGCAGAGGGGCTGAAAAAGCCCGAAGTTGAGCAAAGCAGGACAGTGTATTGGGAACATGGGTTTGAAAACAGGCTCAGAGTATTCCTGTTTGTGCATGTTATTGCATGAGGTAAAACAGATCGGGAGAGCAATCTTGCACTCAGCATCTTCCTTGCTTCTGAGTTATAATTAAAGCCATCAGCCATCATCCCACTGTCACAGCAGCAACAATTTGCATTTCAGTCTCTCCTGCCCGGGAGAGCCTGCATCAAGTCAATACCCTGTGCCCCTGAAAAGATCTGCAGAAGAAAGTACCAACAGCCCCATTCTGCTGCATGCAAGGCAGGGGGGTAGATTGTAAATAGAAGATCTTTAAGCCCAAGTAAGCAAAGAGATTAATTCAATAAAGCACTTGAGACAAGGAGTTAAAATGCCCAGAAAAATTAGGAGTTATACTTTACAAAATTTGAGAAATGTATTCAACAAAAAATATCACTATTTATCTCTTATTGCATGTGACAAGCTGCATCAACATATACGTCTTTTTCAGTGGAAAGATTGTTTGCCAACACTTCTATGACCTGGGTTAATCCTAAGGAGACAAAGCAGAAGCCTTCTCTCTCCCTTCCCTGCTCTTGCAGAGGAGACACCACTCTGAGGTTGAATTTCAGGCGGCTTTCCCATCCCCAATGCACCCAGCTCATCAGAGGAACTCATCAGCTCCTGAACGCAATAAGCCAATGGGGAAACTCTTTTGCTGCCTCTGCTGCATCCTGCTTTAATCTGTTTATAACTTCAAAAATAAACTAATAAATGAAAACCTAAGTCCCATGTCATCGTGACCACTGTTTCTGGGAGGAGCAAGAGAGATTTTAGGACAGTGGGATGGCAAAGTGCCTGAAGCTAATGTGGAGAGAAGGTAAAAAATGGTCAGAAGAGATGTGTGGGACCTGGGCCACCTTACGGAGGTGGCAGAAGGAGGTTGCCTGAGCCTCTGGCACAGGGTCATCCATGCACTGTGGATATGAGGAGGCAGATACAGCTTGTAAGGATTGGCAGAGGAATATCACTATGAAAAGCTGTGCCTGCTTGCTATGGTTCTGAACATTAACACAGCATTTCCCAGATGCTCACTGGAAATTTAAATTCTTTAAGTTTTAAATTTTTATCTTTGCACAACCAGCTGTTACCTTTCTAATGGATCTGTGCATACATAGGAAGAGAATGTGGCTCCTGCGTTCCCTTTCCCCTGCAGAAGATGCCAGAGCCTTTTATCAGTGAGGGGGTGAAAGGCTCAGAGCTCATGCTCTGAATCAAAGACCCAACTCCCTCCCACTTCCCGCCCCAAAGAAAGAGGCTTCTTTGGACCGCTTTCATTTGAGAGCAGTGGAGGGACCTGCACACACACCAACCTCTCCTTTGGTCCTGGGGACATGTGCCATGTGTCCCCTGGCCCCTGTGCATCTCACACCCGAGGTTGGGTGCTGAGGTTCCAGGTGAGGAGGCTGTTTTGCAGAAGCCCCAGGACCCCTCTGTGCCGCAGGCAGTGCTGTCCCCTCCCTTCAGCTGGCGGCAGCGAGAGGTGACGTTCTGCAGAGCAGCCTGCCATTCTCCAGTTTCCCTTAGTGACCAAGCTACATATGTTCAGAAAACTGAATTTATGTCGGCGGCTCGTTGTTCCCAGCCAGAAGATTCAGTCTGATTTGTATATAGCTCTGCATAAATTCCTCGTTAACCTTTACAACCATCTGGAGCGAGAGTTGCTCCTCATATCACAGCGGACTGCAGCAACAGCAACAAGCGTAACCAAAAGTGCTGGGCTTTACGAGGCTGTGCCAGGCATCTCATCTACAGCCAGAGCAAGAGAGCAAAGGGAAAAAACACCTCTTCAGGGTCCCTGGCCAGCACCAACCACTGCAATCACCCCACCCAGCCCAGTCCAGAGGGATTCAAGGCCACGAGGTGGTGCCTTCCCCAGAGAGAAGCTGTTATTGTTCGCCTCCCTCCGTAGCACAAACCCTCTACCTTCTGTCGCTCTGTTTAAGAACAGGCAGCCGCTTAATGCGAGGCTGCCGAGGCTCCAACGGCAGCCGTGTGCTTAATGCTTCAATTTCCACATTTTATTTTATATGTAATTTAAAGCCCATGGTGCCTTAATTGTAAAATAGGCCTTATTAAAATAATAGCTCGAGAAGCAGTGGGGTACCCTGTGCGGCGGAATGAAGCTTTCTATCTTAACTGCTGTTTACAAGGATTTAAAAGGGAGATACAACCAAAATAGAGCTGTTGAGATGTTTCCAACGTGAGCGATGGACCAAAGACCACTGGATAATTAAGCCTCTTTCCTTTTACTTCCCCTCACCCCACCATGTTATCGCTTGCACTCTTTAGATATCCAGAGCGCACCCTTCGCTGCATTTATGATTGATGATGCAGTATGGATACTTCGGTACTGGTAAGCAGCGTGGGATTTTGATTAATGATGTTAGTGGCACTCGCAGAAGACCAATGGCAAATAATATTGTTATCAGAAAACAACTAATATGACTAGGAAAACAGCAGGGTCCTATGAGTTTGGAGTAGGTTTTCTTGTCTGAAATCACCCTTCTGCCGTCCAAACCTTGCTTTCTGGAGACAACCCTGGGGAGATGAAAGGCATGATCACAAAACTCTGAACTGCCCTTAAACTCCCTACGTCTTGGCCCATGCAAGGGACAGCTGGAGTCCCAGTGTAAGTTAGGGGTCCCTCAGGGCTGCTTTGATTTATGTCGTGCCTCAGGTCTCCCAGGTAATGAATGGGCAGGCTGTGATCAACAATTTCGTGCCACCTGATCTTCCTGGAGGGTGGAGGCTGAGAAGCAGGTCAGCACAGAACCCTCAGCCAGAAGCATTTGCTCTGCCCTGGGTACCCCAACCAGCCTGGCCTGGAGGGCACACTATGCCAGAGGGGTCGTGGGGTAACTCACAACATCACACTCACCAGCACATCAACTGCCCATTGAGTTTGGCCCCATAGATTCATTCTGGCCGCAGCATCGTGTGCTTCAAACACACTGAGGCTCGATGAGGTTGGGTTTTTCTCCCCTCCGCTGGCTGTGTTGTACCCGCTTCCTCTTGAGTCTGCAAGGCTTGGCAGGGTTTCGTTGCCCACTCAAAGGGCATGTGCATTCTTCCCGTCAGACTGCAGTCAGACGTTTCTCCTCTCCTAGACTGAAGGATGAAACAGGAGGCAGAGTGCTCCAGGGTTTGCATGCTGTGGCTTCTGAAGCCTGTCTTGCTGCCAGCATGAGCAGTCAGTGCTCAAGCTGTAGAGCTGGGTGACTGCACTTCTCCTGCATTCACAGCAGCCCTACTGACAGTTCTCCTGGTGATGAAAAGCCCTTAAAAACAAACCAAAACCAGCTGTGGCTCTGTGGACATACTTCAGCAGCAGATTGATCCAATATAGGAGCTGCTGCTGCCTGGGCTTGAAGGCTCTCTCAGCTCCTGGACTTTCGGACATCTTCACTGCTATGGACCTCCCTGTGCTGCCAATGAAGGGCAGGTCCACTCAGTAGTAGGATCAGGCTGCCTGTGACCCATGCCATAAGCACACCCACATGTTATCTCCACTGAATCCACAACGAGCAGGGATCCTGCTTGTCCCCTGCACTTCCATTTGCCCAACAACATTGCCACCAGCAACCTGCCACGTACTGCAAGGGAGCACAGACACTTCTCACGCTGGAGCTGCCGGTGGGCAACAACCCAAAGAGCACAAACCATGCTGGGCTGGTGTCCCCACTCTGCACGCAACACACACCATCACCAGCATGGTCTGGGACCCTGTGCTTTCAAAGCCCTGGAGAAGATGACAAGGGCTCCCACACATCCTGGGTGCACACAGGAAGCTGCACACCCTAGAAGAAATAGAACTTGGGCCAGAACCCCACGCTGGCAAGAAAAGCCCCATTTGGGGCACAATGTGCTGCCAGAAGTGATAACCAGGCACAGGCAGCTCGATTACAACCCCTTGCTATACAACAGCACAGGGGTTTGAGGAAGGAGAACCTATGTCAAAGATCTCTAGGGATGGAGGTGGCAGGGAGAGGCGTACATAGTAACGTACCATCCACGTTGTGATTGCGGGTGCTGGGAGTGCACGTGCCTCCATAGCCCCCTCCTCCACCTGCACGCTGCCCACAAAACCCATTCTCCAAGGGCCACTTCCAACTTTCCAAACCCATCAGCAGATTCATACAGCTGCTATTTAAAAATAAAATAAAATAAAATAAATTTTGAAAAAAACCCATGGGAGAAATATTTCCTTTTTTTTCGTCCTCTAACAGCAACATTTCCCCTCCCAGTATTCACACTGGCCAGGGGCCCACGCTGGATTATTTAGTCTAACTCCTGAAGCAGAAAAAGATTTACAATTCAAATTCTCATGAAACAGCAGAGCTAGAAACTTTATCAAACTTCATATTATTGGAAAGGATAGATTCCCAGAAAGGATCTGACCTAACTGCCTTTAAAGCTGTGATACCTTTACTGTATAAAGAAGCTACTTTATGCTGTCTTTTAGATCTGTTTAAAATGCATTAGTGCTTTTCTTCATCATTTGCACCCTGACAGAGAGCTAAGACCCCACAACTTTTAAGGAGGGATTTTTAAGCGTCTGAATAATTTTTTAAATATAAAAAAAATTAAAAATACTTTTTAAAATTAAAACATTTCTGAAGGGTATTCTTCAATCTAGCATAGGATGCACATGCCATACATGCTCAAAAAGAGAGGCTAAGCCTCATCCTTTGCCTGGGGGTTGCAGATCAGTACTGTAACGAAGGCTACTAATGAAGCAGTCCAGAGCCCAGCCGTTTCCTACCAGCAGCCACCTACAGCAAGGAGGACTTGGAGGGCCTGAAGGCACAGATCTGTCGCAACGTTTATCACTGATAAATCACCTTCCCTCCTGCCAATGTGCTCTGAAGGCTGGTGTAAAACTCCTACTGCTCTCCCACCTCGAAAGAGCCCGGGAGTCAGCTTCAGTGACCAAGTGAGCAGAGGTGACTGACAAGAACTTAACATCAGAAGTCAGCAAATGCGTGCATATGATATTTACTGTATTTTTATTTGTATGATTATACATTGAGATATAACACATGTCCAGGCAAAGGTCTTGGTAAAATGTTGAGAAAATTAGGTTTTTTTCTTAGAATATAATATGTCACTTACAGAAAGTGAAACATTTTCCAAATATATTTGACCTTATTAAAACATCCTATTTTAGTGAATGTTTCAGATTTTTTTATTAATATTTTTATCATTCTTATGTCCCAATTCACTAATGAACCCTGAATTTGATTAGACCATTCTTAAAGGGGAAAATACAGGAAAAAGATGACTGAAACAGCAAATAAGTCTATTCTGAACTCTGCAAATTGATAGCAGATTCTCATTTTTAACATCTTCAGTAAAATGGCTGTTTTGGGGGAACAGAGAAGAAGAATGATTTTTTTTTGCCCACTCTGTCCAAGTTTTACTGTAAAACAATATATTATCAGTATAATATACCTGGGATCCAAAATAAATGTGTCTGTCTTGCAATCTCTCCGCAGGAATTATCAGTAATACTATATGTTCCAGTTTCAGATGGTTCTAATCAATCTTTTAGTATCTTACATGTCTGCCTATTAAGCTAGAGCTGATCACTTGGACTCTGAACTCTTTCTTTGTATGATCATCTTGAGTAATATTAAATCATGTTGTTGGAGCCCTGGAATTTCTGGGTTTCATCAACATTTGCCCTCATTTTTCACATGGCAGAGTTAAGGAAATATCTGGTAACACTTTAATTCCATGTTATTCAATGTGGCTTGTATAGGTGTGGTGCAATCGAGTCCTATACAGGAAAGGCTGATTTGAAGTCCTGGCAGAGCGATTAGCTGATTCCCAAAAGATATGGATATAAATTTCTCCTAGGCACATCTGCCCTGTCTGCTTTTAATTTTGAAACACCAGCTTTAATTTAGAAACTGTACTGTAAGCTCTCCCTTTTGTGAACAAGAATGACATAATTTGCTGAGCAAAGACCCAGAGCCAAGCTTTTTTGTCTTAAGTAATCAATGAGTAGTAACCAACTGACAAATGTTCCTTCACTAATTCCCTTCTGCCTTCGCAGGTTATTGCACCGCGTGGATCGTGTCTTAACCGAGGGGCTGGGCTGCGCAGCCCTCCCCTCTTGCCAGCGCTGCAGAGATCATCTCCTCCCACATTCTTGATCAGCTTCCCTGTGGCAACAGCAGCAGCGGATCACATGGAAAAGTAATATTGGGAAAGTATTTAATGTATTTATAGCTGTCTTTTAATGACATTTACCAGCTGGAAAGGAGAAGGCCTGCCAGCACCGAGTGATCAATCAGCTTTGAGGAACTCCAGCAAGTGCTCTGGAGACCACCAGCAAGCCTTCCTCCAGCCCTGGCTCCATCTTCTCCCTTTCGGCTGCAGATCCTTGGGGCAAATCAGGCTGACAGAGCGTGTTTGCCTGGCCCTTATCACACTGGGACCTTGAATTTAGCCCAGGGCTGAGGCTGCTGCAGCATACAAATAAATAGTGTTAATTCTTAGATCTCTGTTTTACATCAGGCAGGCAATCTGTGAGCATGGGTCTCATTACGAACACCCCATATAATAAATTTAGTGTGCCAATCAGTTTTTCCAGAGGACAAGAAGATAGACTACTGAAACTTGTGCTTGGCCACTGTTTGCAGCAGACCTTCAGATCTCTCCTTACAGCAAAATGCCATTAGACAGAAGTTCTGGCTGTTACAGGAGGAGTTACCTGCACTTGGAAAATTGCAAAGATCAACCCATATGGAAAAGATCATGATTGAAAGGTCCAAGTAAAGCAATTTTCTGCTTCCCAAAAGATGTGGCTATAAATAGAACAGTGCCTGAAAATGAGCAGGCAGAAATGAAATACAAACGCAAACAGAGAGCAAGTCTTCTACAGCAAATAAAGGTTTTACTATATCTGTCCCCAAACAGAGTGTACCAGACCCAGCAGGCAATGCAAATTCTTTCCCTCCCCTGCTGTCCCAGCTCCTGTGACACCCCGGTGAGGCTGGACACAATTGCTTTGTGCAGCAAAGTTGAGACATTATTCTGCCTAAGTTCAGGTTCACCTAAAGAGCAGTAATTGAGCAGAAGTGCATGTGTCCGTGACCACATTATCCTGGGAAGCCGTGTCCCACCGCTGCCATCCTGAGCATCCATGTACGCTCCTGAAGAGAGTCCCACAGGAGACACTCCAAAGTTGCTCTCTAAGCATCATGCCAACCTTTTGTTTTAACATCAAGGGGTCTTCAGCCGTCTTATCTGTTACTCTAATTGCTCTGACAAGTTGTGGAAATACACGTCATTTAATGTGTAAACCTATAAAATAATCATTTGCTGTCTGTACGCTTGATGCTCAGAATCTTCTGAAATTTCATGTGGGAAAAAGCTTCACTGGGCTTGAAGGAATGACTTTTTCATTTACCCCTTTATTCTCTGAAAAGGAATTTTACTGCTACTGTAGGAGTTCACATCTCTCAGACTTCAAGTGTCCATTGCTATTTTCTATCCCCCTCTCTCCCTTTACAGATTGCATCTGAAATATTTTAGGTCTTGTTTGTACTTGTTAGGATTTGAAGTTTCAAGTTTAATTTATTTCTTTTGATAAAGGAGTTGAAATGCAGATATGTAATAAAAGGTTGCAAAAGCTCACCTTCTACAAGACAGGTAACAACTGTGAGAAGGCAGGAGGCTGGAGACTGCCTCTATGCACTAGTATCATTTAAGCAATGGAACTTAAAAATCCTGTTTTCTTATAATTGCATAACCTTGAATGGAGACAACAGGAGGCCTGCATAGAACTGTAATGCCAAAAGCTGCAGGATGAAACTCCTGAGAAATAAGCTCCCCGCAAAAGAAATCCCAGCAAAATAGCTGTAGATAAGTAGAAGGAGTCAAAAGCTGATAAAAACAAACACACGCAAAAAACCCAAAACCCCCAACTTTTAGTGGTTTTGAACAAAAGTCTCAAACATGAAGGGGATTTTTCCCTCTTTTTAAAAAAACTGCATTTCAGCTAATTGAAAAGTTAAAAATGCAAGAGGGGAAAAGTCCTTTGGATTTTGTTCAGCCACTTTTATTGCAGCTTCTGTGGTTCAGTCTTACATTAAAATGAAATATTTGCAAAGATGCAAAATAAAAAAATAATAAAAATAAAAATATCCGCAAAACCCAACTAGAAAAATAAATCTGACCAAAGTCCACTTCAATCCCTGTTGTGGAAGTAGATGTGCATACCCTTAGGAAAGGTGCTGCACTGGGACTGTCTTTCAAGAAACCGGCAGTGCAGGAGAGCTGCTGCCTTCTCAGAAACCTTTACCTGTACACAGTTTATTAAGATTTTCAGAGCTCTTTAGGATTCTTTTGCAGAATACCTGGACATTGCCTGTAGCTAAAATAAAGGCAAAGTATCTTTTCCTAGATGGTGGTGTTAATATGTCAAATAATATTTTTACAACAAGCTTATAGGTTTTGTGCAAAAAGCATTGTGGAATCAAAACAAGAAGACTGAGTGAAAAGTTTAGTGCAATCCCACCATGCCCAGGGAGGAGAGCTGGGAGTGGGGTTTGTTAATCAGTCTTGCTAAAAATTGTAAGTATCAAATATCACTTCAGCTTTATAATTCAGCACAAAAGAAAACAGGTCCCTGGACAGAGTGAATGTCATTACAGGTTTAGGGTAGAGTGTTTTCCTTCTCCTAAACAATTGCTTTAGAAGACTAATAAATCATCAGAAATACTGATGCACTTCCACCACTGATGCTCTGCTTCTCCTGTCCAAATTTTTGAAGCAAAGCTGTAATCAGAGGGATTAACTAACAAACTGCTTCAGGACTTAAGGAGTCCTAGAGAAATAGCAAGATGAATTTCTCTGAACTGCTGAAGCAACTCCAGAGGAAGCTGAAATGATGAATATGTAGAGATGATGAGATGGGTAATGAGACCATCTACAATGGCATTATGCAAGGATTGTCATTTTCCTTGTGTTTGTGCAGCGCCTACAATCAGGGGACCTGACCCAGCTGACTTCCTCCAGAAACCACTGCAATCCAAATAACAAATAAAAATAATAGGATTAAATCTGAATACGTGATGTAAGCCAACATGCCGCAGGGCATATCCAACCTACCAGCTGCCTGAGGGGAAGGTAGGGAGGAAGAACTTTTCCCCATAGGCAGGTCATCCCTTGGCTGCTGTCCCTGAGGTTCCTTGGATCCTTCTCTGAAATGTCTTGTCTTGTACTCTTCTCTGTGAGAGACAGGATGCTGAACTAGACGGACAAGCAATCTGATCCACCATGGCAATTCCTATGATCCCATAGAGATGCTATGAATAATTCAGATTCGCTGAAAAAAATCCCCCACACTTCATGCAAGTTAACTGGTGTCTCCAAGAGACAAGATCATATAACCTTTTTTATAACTGTGTCATCATCACTATTTAGGTGTGTGTTTGCCAGTTTATGGGTGCCTTTCTGCACAGGCTGTTAAAATGAGATGCAATTAAAATTACAACTTGTCTTTAATAGGTTTAGATGTCACAGAGGACCCAGTCACAGAAAGGCTTAACCAGAGTCTTTGGTGGCTCAGCAGTAAAAGAGAACCCTGGCTTTTAGTGAACTTGCATGAAATGTTAACTACTTCAGTCTCATTCCTACTTGGAAGATGTCCTCATCCTTGCAAAGCACACACTTAGGACTACACCAGACTGCAGTGTCAGCAGGAGGAGACAAGGAGGGAAGAACTGAGGGATCCTGTTCTATCTGGGGCTTTCTTCCTGGAACCTCAGTTTGGTCGGAGTGAAGACTTTTGGGAGCATCACACTCTTGAGCCTTATTTTAGAATAAAAGGCTGGCTTTCAGGTGACTGGTGGCCTGTCCACACTGGGCAATAGAGACCCTCATGTCACTGGAGTACCATACGTGTTAGGTATCCCAGGCCACCTTCTGGCGTAGCCCACAGCTGCACAAGGGACACAACCAGGTTCATGTGGGGCTGCATCTAAGCGAGCAAGCTCTCCTGCTTGTCTAAGGTGCACTTTGAATGGATTTACTCTCCTTCCAGCCTGAGGATGGCTCTCACGCAACCTACTCTGAGACCTCTACTATACAATTCTACCTATTTAGGGGATAAATAGATAAATACACAATGGAGTGTAGGTATACCTGAGAGTCACAAGAAGGAGTAATGGCTTGGCACTTGGAATTTCAAGATGTAGGTTCTGCTTCTGGCCTTACTACTGATTGCTCACAGAGCTATGGACAAGTCACATCTACTCTCCCTGTCTTCTGTTAGTCTGTGAACCTGCTGAGGACATGGACCTCCTGCTTCTGCAGGTTCTCACAAAAATGGGATGAATACTGCCTTACTCTCAGGTACTTCCTGTTGCAATCCAAACAACTAATTAGAAACTGGTCAAATGTCTGTAGACATCACTCTGGGCCTGCCATACCTTCAGAGAGGCTGCAGTGAAGTTCATCAACAGTAAACCAGATTTTTGTTCCTCTCATTTCTCTGAAAGGAGTCTTTGGTACACTCCAAATATCATGGGTCTCCTATGGCATTCTCAGCTCTAGATCATGCAAGTGCCTTTACAGAAAAGATGGCAACTTACAGAGTTATGGTTAAGCACTTCAGTACTCCTTAGGAGTTGAACCATCTAGAGTTTGTAATTGGCTTAACCTGATAATGGTTTTATGAATATTCCCATATCAGAGTTATTCTCACAGTCCCCTCTCCCCACCTTTCTTTCCCACATACATATTCATGTAGAGAGAGGGAGCTGCTCCATGCCTCCTGTGCTTCTCTCTGACCTGTTGCGCAATAGTTGCTCACATCTTCAAGATCTTATTAAAATATCCACCAAAGTATTGGGGGAATGTTTTAACTCCAACCTGCTTCTGAGAAATAAAAGCTTGAAATAGTAAAAAAAGTTATTCTGAAGCATGCAGATTCTACTAAAAGAGGAGAATGGCACTGGAGCACTTCTGAAAATATGTCTTGAGGTGACATTTCTGAGAGAGTTTTGGAGAACTGTGTGTAGAGAAAGGTCCAATAGGGAATTTCCAGCCATCAAAGTAAAAAGTAGTGAATACAGTCAAGATTTAATTACTTCAGAACTTTGGTCAGGACCACCCCAAGTACATCTTGAAAAGCCATAAATAAATAAAGTACAAAAATTAGCCGTATGAAAATGCACAGGAAAATATAGGAGGAAGAAAAACATTAAGTGCTTCATGGCCTCAAGGAATGGAAACCTGCAAAGAAGAAATCTGGTCCATATTCAAAGACATCTTGTAAAGACAAATACTTGCCTACAATATACACATTTATATGCAAACACAAGATTATGTGCGCATACAGACTCTTTTTCCTTACTTGCAAGGAGCTGAAATTTGATATAAAGTCAGAATGTCGATGAAGAGAATAAGAAAACCTTGTAAAGGCAGTTAATGGAAAATGTCTATGTTGGCATAATGTAATTGGTCCCTGCAGAGTAGTACAGGTTAGGGCAAAATGTTAGATAGTGACAAAGGAGGAAAAGGAACAAGTACGTGGGAATATTCCCCCTTTTCTTAAGAACAGCAAGTCCCAGCCAGGCAGGAGCAGGGGAGGGTGGTGCAAGGGGCTCTTGCCTCTTCTTGCAAGCAGGGGCCATACTAAGAGTCAGAAATTTTAAAGGACTACTCGCTTTCCTCCTGCCCAAAAGACTTTCAAAGGAGTGCATGAAGGGATCTCACTGCAGGTCAAAGGGAATTGCACAGTGGCTCCAAGGATGCTGCCTAAGCGCAGACTGTGACTCTCTGTCCTTAGGGATATACTGTAAAATAACTGTTCCCATTCCCTATGCCAGCCTCTTCAGAGCATTTCTGACATTACATTGCATCACCAGTCTACCTCAATTACACTGTTGGATGCTTATTGCCATTTTCCTTCTGTTCGAATGATCTCTCTGTCTTCTGACAAAGTTGAGATGAACACTGATTTCAAGCGAACCAGGTTCAAGTCATCTACCTAAATTTCCCAAATAAATGTGCACACTCACAAAGTACAAGAGGAAAAGATACCTTAGGGGTCTGTAAGCGAAGGTCCTCAGAAGAAAGGCAGGATGGCTTACATTCAGAGGTGACGTCAGGGAGCCTGTGTCTGCAACACGTCTGTAGCATATATTCAAGACAGATGAAGAGCTTAGAAAGTATAGAAACATGGATTCAGATGTGTCAGATAGTATGCATAAAAACAGCTGCTTAAAAATAATGTTTAGGGTTTCCCTTTATGCAATGACAACAAAGGAATTCAGTGTCAAAGTTGCCTGAGCATTTAATCACATCTGTTATTTTACTCCAAAGCACACTACACTCTGATCCTTAATTCTTATGATGCCTTCTTGAACTACAAAACCATCCATACAGATCTCTTCACACTACCTACCAATAACAAATGGATTTGCTGAGCTAATGACCCTGCCATTTGGGCTGGCCTGCATATAAGGCTCCCAAAAATCCTAAGGACAAATCCAACAGGCAAACTGAAAGCCTAGCGTGAAAAATACTTGTGTTATTTTTAATAGTACCCAGTCCTTCCAGCCACACAATACTGATGACTCAATCTGAAGTGGTATGAGTCAAACACAACCCCTAATAACCATCACACCAATCTGTGCAATCCAGTGAAGTGCACTTTAGCCAGTTGCCGCTGCCCGGACTACAGGATCTTTGGGGATGCGTCTTCTGCTGGGGCTTGTGAGAGATTGAACATACTGTCAGCAGTTAAATAATATATCCACAGCATCATCATATAAAACATACAGCCAAAAATCTGTTGACAAGGAGATCGTTGCTTTAATTGTCACTTGGATTCTCCTAACCACTTTCTCTCCAGTCGAGAATAAAGCTGAACCTTCCTCACAGCTCTGTGCCTCTGTTTCCTTTCCTTACTCTGAGTGTGCATCTACTTGGCTGCACACTCTGCAGAGGAGAGACTGGCTCTGATGGATGGTGCTCCCAAGAACGGGCCTATCTCAGGTGGGATCTAGTTAAATCCATTAATAAACCAGTTCCTGCTCAAAATACTGTTGGGGGACAGTGACTTTTTGGACACTGAAGAGGACCTCTGAAGGTTAGGTACAGTGCAGCTACTAGAAAGCAATGTGAACCAACAGAAAATAGACCGGGGTACAACTTATTCAAAACTGACCCATGGCGATGGAAACTGGTCTCAGCTGGGTTGTTAAATTGCTAGCCAAGAAAAAAAATCATATACATCTATTGTAGCTCATGTCAAGACTGTAAGTTACAGGTGTTGTGATCTTTCTACTTTCATAAGTTGGTTAAATATTTAGCATATGCTGGTAGCACTTCTTTTCCTAAGTCAATGGACTAAAAATCAACTCTTTTCTATGTAAGATCACAGGCTGGAATGGAGGAGCTTGCTGCAGTTTTCCAGGCTAGACAGCTACTTTTGTCTCTTTCCCCGTTTCTTGCTTAAGAAAACAGTAAAAAGAAAGGAAGAGTGGGGAAAAAAGAACTACATGAAAGAAAAAAGGACATAAATGGAACAGGAATTCTTAATAAGGTTCTTTTTTCTTTTCCTATTTTTTTGGAGACTGCTGTATTAAATTAAAGTCATACATAGGTTTCAAAGAAAATCGTATGTCGGTGGAATGGTGAGCCCACCTGACAACGCATGCTAACAGAATTGTAAATGTAAAGGGTAATGCTTGTCACTTCCTGACAGCTCTAAATGGCCTTTTAGTTCAGTACGCAGAGCTGTCATAAAAAAACATAAAAATGCATATGCAGACAGCTGAAACTGCAATGCACATCATTATCTGCAAATGGTATAAGTATCCTGAACAAAGGGCCTTCCAGTTTAAGGACAAGCATAAGACATTTTTCTGCCTCTAGCCTTAAAACAAAGTGCTGTCAAGAAAACAAGATTCTCAGTGCCAGAACTGAGGATTTTCTGTCAATCAGCAAGGTGCTACATTTGTACATATTTTTCTGACCCCAAATATGAGAACAGCATCCTTAACAGATGTGTATTTAACTTCTGGCAGATACATCTGTTTCTTCTGGGTTTTTTTATTTTTTATATCTGGTTTTTTTCTTCTCCTTCTCAAATACACTGCAAAGCAGAACAGTTTTGTTGTGTACTTATTAGTACCTGCTATCCTGGATTTTCCTCCTTACTTTTTAAAAGTATCTGCATGATGCCTTCACCATTATTGTGCCAAGACATTGGGGAACGTTAGGGACTCATGTTAACCCGGTATGGGAATCACTCAAAAAGGCAAACTCCATTCTGTTCATGTTCCTGACTGTGCTGGTCTGTTTGGTTTTGGTTTAAAAATTTTCAAAGCTGCAAGTTCATTTCCAGTGCAGTTTTAAAATACATACAAAAGCAATGAGAGCTTACAAAGACATTGACATTCCCAAACGCTGTTAAGAATAAACCTCTCCTCTTTGCAACTCTGATGCGTAGTGAACATAGGAACTGCGGTGTGTAGTGTGTGCAGTGGCCACTCTCTGACTGCTTGACTCTGATTTCGGCAGTCCCCAGCACTCCTGTATTACAGTAGGTGCTGACATTTCTGCTCATGATATCTCTCCAGATAAAGACTGAGAGACCATAGGCTCCCTGATATGATTTAAAGTTTGGGAAGAAAGGGAACCTAGGGTCCATGGTGAATGTTCTACTCTCTGACGACAAACTGGCATGAACAAAATGTTGCACCCCTAGCATTACAGTTCCCCTCGTGAACACATAAAAGAGCAGTAAGAGAGCAGTGGGGTTGCTTTCCTTTTCTTTCTTCCCAAATTTCTAATCCCAATCTCATCTACACTGACCCTACTCACAAGTACTCACTGCACTGCACAGACTTAGATCTTCAATGCTAAACCACGCCCTCTAAGAAAATAACCTGCACAAAAATTCATTTACCAACACAATCATTAGACTAAGGGTGGAACAACAAACTCCACTTTTTGTAGCTGCTAAACATCCAAAGGTGTCTTTAACCTGGGTCCCAGTTTCATTTACATCCCCATACAGATACCTCCATGCTTATTAAATTGCATAAAACCCCTTTTTCTGTGGATTGGTGTCTCCTCCAGGTTTTCAACAACTACTTGCATTGCTTGTACCCTGTCCTGGGTTCAAGCAGCACTCAAGCTTTTACGTTCCGTGTATGCAGCAAACAATGACTATTCTGGCCCTGAACACAACTTATGTTACAGGACCTGGTGTGCACAACAGATCTTTGATATATTTTCTCAGTATCTTGAATTATCTACCAAATGTCTCATTCCAGCCCTCTCTGCTTGCAGTATAAATATGGGAATATGAATCAAGGATATTTGGGATTTCAGAACTTCTGAGATCATGGAGGCAAAATATTTCAGTCTACAAGAAAAGTAAGGGAATAAATGTCACATATAAAAATTCTCTATTCATCTCATGGCTTATATTTACAAAGTGCTGTGTTTGAATCTGTAAATTTTCCAGTGTGAAATTACCCTGAACAGTTGCTTAATGGCATCTTAATTTTCCTTTAATTAATCACCTTTAGAATTTCTAGCCGTTTCTCCATTAAAATCCACATTTATCACATGTATAATCTTCATTCCTTTCTTCCAAAATTGCCCAAAGAAACCATCAAAGGATAAGGCTGCAATCCTAAAAATTAATTTCTTTTGTATCTCCTGTAAAACCATCTGGGAACACACAGTCATCTTGGAAAAATATAGGTTTTGTCTGAGGTTTTAAAAAATATCTAGTAATTCTGCCTGCTTCTCCCTTCTTAGTGCTGTTTGAGACATCTAAGGACATCTAAATCTGAAGTTTGGTTCCTGTCTCAATAACTGATTCTAATCCAAGCTCAAGAAAAATAACATCTTAATGCTCACTCAACAGTCTTGCTTCCAAAGCTGCCTCTACAGACGCCTAAATAACTGAAAACAACTCTGTGGTACGTCCTCCCCAGAGTCAAAGCTTGCACATGTGCTTAAAAAAAAGCTTTGCAGACTATGTGCAAAAGCCCCATCTGGTGATGCCTGACATAACAGTATGTTTTCACCTAATTACAGTACACTTAAAAAATACACTGTGTATTATTGACACAAAAATAAGTGAGTATATGTCTGTCTGCTAATAAATTACACTGGACAGAAGAAAAACGTTTCCAACCTCAATGGAGTGAGTTGATGAACCAGACTTCCAACAGGAGTAGGAAAGGAAGAAAAAATGAACAGCCATTGTAGTTGTAGGATGGAGATTGGGACATTTGTGAATAGGATTATTTGATGTGGTAACACAGCAAAGGAACGTACTTGATGGTCCATGTGACTCATGTTCCTCTAGTCCAAGTATTTTATATACACATTATTATAGTTAACAAAATTGGATATATCTCACGATACTTAAAACATCTGCTTTAAAAACAATACACAAGTCATTGAAGGGAGAACAAAAGACAATTTTCGCTTTAAAAAATAAATTAAATATACTATTTTTATTGTCCCAGATATGTTTCATTAGTAATCTCTAAAACCATATGATCTGTAGAGAGATACAGTCAATAGTACTTGCAGAGATTGGGAGATAATACAAACCTCTTACAGATGACCTCAGTATTGATTAGCTAACATCAAAACTGGTATTTGAAAACATAAGACACTCCAAAGCTTTAGCCAGCCAAGTAGTCACGCCATAGTTAGTACAACTGCCTGCACCAAGAAGAAATAATCACAAGGCAGAATTTGCAGAAAAGCACCCCTGAGTTTGATGACTTCAAATGAAAGCACATGCATCAATAACAACATAATTCAGTATATGGAGAGGGCAATTTTTGATCAGGTAGTGAGATCTGTGCAAGATTGGCAGAAATTTGGGTTGTTCCAATAGCAAGACTAACGCAAATCTCCTGGAGGAGATGCACAACATGCTGATTTGGAGGCCAAAGTGACTTACATCACTATAAAGCATGTAGAAACCAGGCAAAAGCAGCATCGATTTCCTTGTACGTCTGGCCTTACCGACACACGTCCTTTCCTGATACAACAGATGTTTCTTCCAGCTATTCTTTTTTTGAGCATGGCTTTTGTATTGCCATGTTTAAAAAGTGACACTGTCAAATGCAGGCAGCAAGAGCCCTGGAATAACACCTACAGCTGAGCTGTGCCACCTAAAACATAACAATATTTTAACCACAGTGATATAGAGCTGGATTTGAACACACGTCTTCCAGACAAAAGCTTCTATATCCCAATACCGTGACCTGTGCCAGCCAGGCCTCCCTCTCAATCTGTTCCCTTTAAATTTACAAGGAAGGAAATAACAAGAAAGCAGGGCATTCTTTTATAACATTTTTTCAAATAAAATATCTCTGTTTTCTCTGGATGGTTCCAGCCCGATTTATACAAGGTGAATTTGACCTTCAAGAGGCAGAACATCTGGGAATGACAATTAAAGCCATCTGCACCCAAGGCAAGCAGGTTGCTCGCTATCCACTCCGTTCTGTCGCCTTCAGAACATAGAGAAGGGGGGTAATCTCAAGACAGCCATCCCTTTTTTATTGACTGTCTCCTGTGCTTTTAGAGATGTGAAAATACACAGAGCCTGACTGCACTCCTTCCCAAGGAGGCTCACAGAGGATGGCATGAAAACTCTGGCGGTGCTCTTGAAGATTTGTGATTCAGGTTCTATGGGGATGCTATTACCAGGACATGCATTTTCTATTATATTTAATCTAACCTCTATACATCTCACCAGTTGTGACTACCCTGTCTGAATTTAGGCTCTTGCATGTCCTTTATGTGGCTGGCTTGTGCATTTTTGTTGTGCATTCAGCCCAACAGGAGTCTGAGAGCATCGAACTCTCTGTTGCTGGAGGCACCGCTTTAAGCTCCAGCTCTATTTAGGAAGGCTGAAGGTGTTGAAGATATTTTGATACACTGATAAAAATCCACACCACTGTTGCCTGTAGGACTTCAGGGCAACATTTCCTAGAGGCTGCACATCTTGAAATGCTTGATTCAGTAGAGCTGCAAGAGGTTAACTCATAACCTTATTACTATCAATTTTGAGGCTTTTCTGTTGTTGTTTAACCCAAATACAGTAAGGACTTTGATTCTGTGAAGACATAGCCTGCTTATAACCACAGTCCCAATTTTTCCTTTTACTCTTCTGCTTACCTGTACCATCTGATTTCTCATTTTATACTTTGCTGGTGAGCTCTTTAGAACAGGATTATTTTGTGTGTTTCTACAGCTCCTAGCAGAGCAGGATTTCGGTGTCCGGCCTGAGATGCTGAAACAGTTCACATGACAGAGTACTTAAGGCACAAACTGTGTCATGTAGATATTTGCACAGAAGGATCATATTCACTTTTGGACAGGCTGTATAGTGTTAATGACTCATTTGGATAACCAGACCTGGTTGGAATTTCAAAAGCAAAGGAAAAAAAGAAAGCCAGAAGATAGGAAAAACCCCAACTAACCCAGAATTGGAATATTTTCTGTGGTATTCAGAGTATTATTATTTTCATTTTCTCTTTGTATATTCTTTTCAGCCCACTTAAGAGCTCCCTGTGTGCCACCTATCGGTCCAACCCATGCTCAGTTCTTCTTCAGGCAAACACAGTGGTGGAAGAGTTGTGCGGGGCCAGAAAAAAAGAGGTGGGAGGCCAGAGGTCGCGCACGGCAAAGCTGTTCAGAAAACAGGGAAAGGAAGTGTATTTTTCTAGGCAGGTCAAGCCAACTACAGCCCAAAAGGCAGTCACACCCCCTGTTTCAAATGACGGGTGTGACTCAGATAAACCAGCAATACGATATTACACCAGCAGAAAAATATTTTAGAAAATATTCCTCACCATAGATGACATATTCAAGTATTATGCCTTTGGAGATTTAACCCTGCCTTCTTTGAGTGAGAAACCAGACACGTGGAGAATTAACCAAGATTACATTGACAGGTCTAGGTTCCACAACAATTCCCCTTGTATGTGCCCCATAAACACCTTTCTTTCCAGTGTCAGTCATACATTCATTTTCTACCACAATAATTCTTTGCTCAGATCTCATTCCCATAATAGAAATAAGGGGGGGGGGGAAATATGAGTGACACCTCAAACAATATTTGATAGTCTAACAACAATTTCTAACTTCAAAGACTATCTACATAAAAGTTGAAGACTTTTGCTACAAAACCAAACCATTGGGAAATCATTTTCCATCTGACATCAATTCCCCAGCTACTAGAATGAAGGCTTTAACTAAAAGTATAACTTTTACAAGAGGTTCTTTAGCATTTTAATCTATGTTGTGAAAAAGTGTGTACATAGTCAGGTTATATTGTGTCAGAATTCAAGAACGGTGTAAGAGAGGTAACCCCACAAATTAAAGACAGGGATGACCTTCATAGTCAGCTGATAAGCACTCGGATACATGAGTTACAGTGGTTTAACAGATTGGGAAATAGAAATATTTGACTGATTAACCTCAAATCTCTATGAATGCAAAAACACAAGAGATAAAACCCAGAACATCCCCAACACCCAAAATTATTGTCCTAAAGGACTAGAATTAATTTTTCAGAGCTGAATCATTACAACAAATCACAAAAATGAACCGCTGGAGGAATCAATGGATGCAGGTCTACAAATCATCTATTCAAGACTCGGTGCTGGCAAGCAAAGATCTGCAAGGTTTGACGATGGGCCATTTTCCTTTCCCAGAAACACTGGCTAAACCCCACAAAGTCCTTTGTAACGGTCCTTTCTTTTTAAATCCTGCTTTCATTTCTAGCTGAAGAGGAGATTGCATGTCTAAGACATCAAGTTGTGACCTTGCAGTGAATTAAATGGGTGAGCATGTTAAAAGGCTTGTAAATGTATCTGAACCTTTATTTTCTCACCATCTGTTTCATACTTGATATCTTGATAGATAGTTCAGCTTATTACCCACCACTAACGTCAGCTCTCTGCTGAAGCCTTGTTATTTGAAATATGGGGTCTCTCCTTTGTAGAGCAGTGACTAAGTACATTGGAACCCACTTAAATTTGTTTAAAATGCATGAAATTGGTAACATGCAATGTTGCTGCATACCAGTTTCTAAGTTACATAGTAAAAGTTTAAACGATGAAACCAATTTAATGTATGAACCAGGCACTCCGTATGGCTGAGAACCGTCAGGTTTTCCAGTGAAACGTTCGCCTGGTAGTTAGCATTGTGCAAAGGTATGCAGATGCTTTTGCCAGGAGAAAGTGAAATAATTGATGCAGCTGAAAATGACCTTGATCTTAAAGTCATTACCTCATTTCTTGAAATATCTGAAAATACAATGACAGAAGCAAGGGCCTAGAGTGACTACCATGACTTTTACTTTGTCCTGAGTACCAGTGTGACATGGGTACATGCCAACAATAAATCATTTTCCTGGAACACATGACAGTAAAAAGTTGGGGTCATGTTTTCAAGCTGACTTTTTTTTTTTGTTTTTTTGTCTATTGGTTCTGTGTCTCTGCAGACTTTACATGACGTCCTCCTGTCTGCCTACATCTATTTTATAGATTAATGGTACCTGTAACTACTCAGCTGAAAGGTAAAATAATGGCAAGGGTGATGAAACTGCATGCTCTATGACATAGAAGGGTGACTCGTGGGGTCAGGAATGAATTCCTGTCTTTCACCACTGACAGACCCCTGTATTGCTACCAAAGCACTATGCACAGCGAAGTGGTGACAACACATAACTGGAGATGCAAAGACATCCAGAAGAGGTCCAGTGGGTTTGTCTTCTTCCCAGGAGGAGGACTGGTTATACCACACCACAGCTGGTCTCTGGAGTGCTTCACATCAACTGATCCAGAGCCCAGCAGAAGCAAATGAAAACTTTTTGATTAATAGATTTTCTTCTGGGTTGCCAAGGTAATTTGTACCTGTTGGAGACGCACTGAAGTGAGGGGATGGCAGGATCAGACTTCCTCCTACAGCTCCCCATAAGAGTAGGGCCACCCTTTCTAATGGGGCAAGCAGATTTCTGCATCCTCTGGTCTTCCCTGAGATAGCAGAAAAGGCAACATGTGCTTTATTGGTATTAGAAGACAGTGCTTTCCTACTCAAAGTGTGGGATCATGGTCATGCCTACCACCCTCATTAGCTAAGGGACTTTCTACCAGCACAGTGAAGCTGGGAATAGGTTGGCCCAAAGAAGAGAGGGAAGACATTTTATATATAGTGAACAAAGAGGTGCAACAAACATAACTGCGACCAAACACCACCTGCCAAGCGTTAAGAGACTTGATTCATGCAGCAAAATGTCACACCAAGCAATTTTGCTGCAGCCAGCTGTCACAGGCAAAGCTCTCTGCATCTAAAGATGACAGGTTACAGGAGGAGCTCATGGCTCTGGAGGAACCCGAGCATCAGATTGATGAATTTACCTTTGTGAGGAGCTTCTACAGGAACAGTGCAAGAACCAGAGTTAAAGTCAGGCTGCTACTTGTGCAATAAACACACATGCTGTGGACTTAAGGAGCATAAGCTGTGAAGCTCTGGTGGTTTTGGTGGAATTTCACCACCTGCAAGACAGCCCCTGGCTCTGGGAGGCAACATGCTATGAGCACGATGTAGTTTTGTCTTTTCATCTCTGACCTTTTGTCTTCCCTCTCTTCGGTCTGTCAGGACTAACACTGAGAAAGAAGTGTTTGCAACAGTAGAGATGTAAAGTTTTCAGAGCTGTCATTCTCCACTGATACAGAAATGTATTTTCCTTTATTTAACAGTTAAATACACATCAAGGTGTTACAAACATTTACTTGTGTTACAAAAGATGGTTAAGTGTTGTCAGGCTAACTATATCCTGTACCCATCATGCAGTCAAGCTTGATTTCTCATAAACCCTGTCTGGATTAATTTTCATTTAATTTTATATAAACAGCATCTCTAACAGTGGCAGCAGGATCTCAATGAAGAGACAAAGGTTCTGTTTCCCAAACCAAACACAGTCCAGATCCTTCAGCTCAAACTGAGGTTTGAGCACAGATCTGGATTTACTCAGAGGGTTCAATTTGGAATCCAATTTTATAATCAATTCTTCATTGTTTAAATCAATGTTGCTGATATAATGCATCAGAGAACCTATCCCCTTGATGGAGGATTTTTAAAAGCTGTATTTTATGACTATGTCATCACCAGGCACTTGTGGCTTTTAAACATTTGTGAAATAGGATTTTCTGGTAAAATCTTGTGTGGTCCATTAAACATACAATGCACAGCAGAGGAAATACTTGATTATGCTTACACACTTTTCTCTGTTTCTGGTAATATTCCAAATGAATGCAGGTTTGCCACATGGTTATCACTTCCTAAGATGGCTTCTGAAGTTTGTAATTTTCCTGCTCTGCCTTGCAGCTGACAGGTTACCTGGGACTACATTAGCTTAGAGCCTGCCCCTGCAAATACTTTATGTTTGCCCATGATATTGCCATTAAAGCAAATTTCCCAGGAATTACATTCAAAGGCCTTAAACGTACTGCATATACGTATGCTTTTGCAGCACTCCCGTATATTTTGTTTGCTAGTGTGCTGTATACAAAGCACATGTGGAATCTGTAAGCAAAACAAATAGGCTCATTAACTGAAAAATTAATCATGCTCATGTAAATCGTGTGAATTTGCACTATTAGTTCTACTAGAACTCAGCACAGTGTCTACATAATTTAATACTTGTCTTCAAATCTCAGTATGGGAATCCAACTGTTCTTAGCTGGCAGCACCAACAGTGTCATTTTCCTAAGGATATGTATAAGTAAAAAGAGGATGACTACTACATGTATAAAGTGATATATACATTATTGTACTCCATGATGCATTACAAAGCACAGCCAAAAAGATATTCTACAGAGCATCAACTGCAATGTATACAACTTAATATAAAAAACACCTTTTTAGAGATATGCTAAAAAAATATGACAGTAACACGCCACTAAAAAACAAAAAGCCTTTCATCTTAGGGGAATGAGTCTCTTGAATTTTGCTTCCCAAGCTGACCTAGCCATTGTTCATGGATTTGCCACAGTCTTTATCAGCAAAGAAGCCTCTCTTAAAAAAGGATACTTCGCATGTGTCTGAATGAAAGTTAAGAATTTTTACCTACCTGCTGCATTGAGCAGCACAAAGGGACAGTGTCCTGAAAGTTGTGAGGTTGTACTGACATTTTCACAAACTCAAAGGTATTCAGCATTATCTAGTCTTTAAAGTGTATCACGTTATATTCAGACAGCATGTTCTATTCAAAGAACTTAAACAGGACATTAAAAAACCCCACATCTTTTCTTAGCATCCATCACTGGGAGACATACAGTAGCTCTTGAAACATGCAGAGGAAAGTGTGCAGCAATTTAGAAAAAGAAACAAATACAAATAATGTGGTCTCTGGTAATTACAGGCATGAAAGAAGGAAAACAAGGTTACAACTTCCAAAGTAAAATTCATTCTAACAGAATCACTGGTGAAAATCACTGGGATAAATGGGAAAATATTAACATAAGCATTCTCAAAATTAAAAATTAAAATTTGACTTTAATGTTTTTTATAGGGAAAACTGTAAAGAAAAAGCAACAAAGTTAAAATTTTAATACAATGCAGCCTCCTACCCACACCAAAATAATGTTTGGCTGAGCTCTATTTTTGGTGCAAATATTTCTCTGTTGAGACAGCTTGCTCATGTCCTCATCAGATTCTTGGAACCATTTTCTGGCTTTACTACACATTCACTGTGTTACCATCAGTAAATCACATAATCTGTACACCATAAATTAAGATCAGTAAAACTGGAAAAGTAATTCCTACTTAAAAAGTTGTTGTGAAGCTCAGTTAGTTAAACCACTAATTATTTTGTTTAAAGTTATTGGAATTAAAGATGTTTACAGCTACATATTATTTTTGTAATCAGTAGTAGGTCTCAACTGCACAGAGAAGTAATGATGTCAAGCTTTTTAGTCTAATCTGAACTAAGTAAAGTGAATGTAGCAGAGAAACTTCTAACAGATTCCCACGGGAACATAAAGAAGATTTTTGCATTCAGAAGAAGGGAAATATAAAACCTCATTTGCCCCTGCTCCATAAGAAACCCCACCCAGGTTCTACATCTTGCAGAACACACCCTGCCCATATCATACGACCATCTAGTAAAAGATTATGCCATAACTCTAACAATGCAAAGACAAAAAGTTTAAAATTGTTATTGGAATTACCTGGATTAACTGACATTGATAGGTTTAAATCCCCAGGAGATAGGTTGTATCATTAACAGAGAAGGTGAGGAAGGTAAAACAGAGGCAATTACTCAGTGCTTCATAGAAACCTGAACTAGAATTCCCTGAAGCACCCGTGTTTGCCTGACATAACTCACAGGCCAATGCTTGGGAGAAAAAGATACACACATTTTCTTCTGCTGTCCTTAGAAAATCCTGCACCCCTGCAGATACATGAAAGGCAGCAGTCACTGCCCACTCCTGAGCATCAGTACTGCTGATGCAGAGAGCCCTCAAACATGAGGTCAAGGTGTCCCATGCACGCACACTCAGTCTCAGCAGCAGTGGGAAATCCATCCACAACTGGTTTGTTCCTTTCAAGCAAGTCCAGTTTTCTGACGTGAACAGGAAGTAAATCAGGAGAAGTCATTAGAGACTAAAACACATAGCTTAAAGAGACTTGCCTGCCTAGGTTGCCACTATGATTAACAAACAGAGATAAACTCCTCTATGGGAAATTTAAAGCCAGGATCTCACTGAGGTGCTCTAAATTATTTTCTTGGAGACCTCTTACTTCTCCACCATTTGTAGGGAGAGCAGTCTCGTCACAGATAGCATCACCTGGGATCCTCTTCAAAAAAAAAAAAGTAAAATAAAATAAAATAAAACAAACCCACTTAATTTTCATGCTGATGGTCTTTGGGTATGTGTGGAATGGGGTGGGTTGAGAGGCAGTCTTGTGATGACTGCAGGGTCCTTACCAAGCTCAGCTGAGTCATAATCTTCAAGGAGGTAAAAAGGCTTTTTCCCTTTTGTGTCCAGACATGTGCAGGTCCTGGCATCTCTGCACGCTCACAATAGAAGACCTATCTTATTCATGCTCCAAAAGATCTGGAACCTGACACTTCTCTTGGGCACTCAGACCTAACCGACAGGAGCTGTCTCTGACACTCTCCTTTCAAGACAAGTGTCAGCAGGTGATGAACTTTGTATTCTTTCACTCCTGCAGCTTCAGAGCCTGAATCTCTGTTTCTGCAGAATTTATGAATGGTAAATGTCAAGCCCTTTGTTTTTTTCAGACCTGTAGTTCTGGTGTCAGAAAAATAAAGGGAAGACGAACAATATGCTTCTTTCCTCCATCCTTTATTTTGCAAGTTCTTACACTGAAGAAATAGAGCTGTATTGGTTGGTGTACAGTAAGCACAAATAATAATAAGCAGCAAAGGAGACACCAAGATATCACTGTGGCATGCTCCTGGCCTTGCCTGCTGAGCTGTGTGCATTGGTGCACCTGACAATTACACATGTGATATTGTAACTGCACACCTTGCAGGACTTGATTGTATTAGGTAGCTATTGTTAACTTTTACTGTGATTTTAGTGTTTTGGTTAATTAGTTCCACCTCATGAGGCAAAGGTCTCATAATTACGCTTTGCAGGATGTTCATTAGCTGTGCAGATTGCTTTCTCAGATCAGGGCATCTTAAACAAGGGCTTTGTGGTCACTGTATAAGGATTATGGCAATGGAACAGACGATGAAAATTGTACCATAAGCCTGCCTTCTCAGTGAACTAGGAGTTCACACTGGTTTAACATAACTGGACAAAGCTGAGATATAGAGCAGTCTTGGCTAAAGCAAAGCAAATATTTAGCATTAATGGTTTAGCCCTTATGCCTGTTTCTGAATCCTTCACATCTTGTTCTACGGATTGACTCTGATAACAACTTTATGTAAACATATTTCGACTGGCGTGGCCTGTGAACCATTTACTTTGACTCTGCCTTTGATTACTCCTCATACAGTCCCAGTTCAAGTGCACTGAACTCCAAACACACACCTAGTGCTCAGTTATTTCTAAGTCTAGGGAAAAACCCAAACCTGATCGTCACAGGCTTTCAACAGAACATAAGCGCAAGCTTGAAGGCTTGACTGATTCTGGATCACCTCATTACCGATGTTACATAGTACAGGTTTTTCCTTCCCTGGTGAATGACTCACACTGTGAATGGCTCACACTGTGAATGGCTCACACTGTGAATGGCTGCATGTGAGCACCCAGCACATCAGAGCAGCACCTCACCTCCCTTTGGGGATCCCAGGTTCTGCCTTCCAGGACAAAGGCTGGCCCAAAACACCAATCCTCTTCTCTCCTCATGCAACAACAGGCTCTCCTCTCCCCCAAGCAGCTGTGAAGCAAGAACAAAACCACCTCATTTGCACTGAAGCTTGATGGAAGAAGAGCAAGAAAGGAGCAGAAATTTGATCAGATCACTTATTCTTTTGAACCAACACTTGTACTGGCACACCCACTGCTGCTCTAAGCAGCTGCCATGTAGTCATTTTGTAAGTAATTTCTTTTTAAACTAGGAGGCTGAAGACCTCATAACTGATCATAGCCTGCGTAGCTTGTATATTTTCCTGGAGACTATCAGACACCACTATCCATAGACCAGGGCATCATGATGGTAGAAATAGTATCCCTTTTCCAAGCTCTCCTTAATACTCCATCCTAATAAAGAGTGATTCCTCAGGAAGTGCTGTACCTATTACCCACATGTTAATACCAGCTTAGGTTTCATTATGACTAATGCCATTATAGTGAATTCCAAATGAATTATTCATGATTGGCTCCTTCTCTTAATGCCTTTGGCATGTGGCATGTTTTCCACATTGCCTGCAAAATGTCTGTGGTAGGAAAATGCTCATAGGTGTCCTTGGCAGCTGGAGGCTGAAAATGTAACTGTTTTGCTTTGTATCCAATGAGAGAAGCTCAACACTTATTTTCAGGAGAGAAAGTCTTTTGCTTCCCACAAGTGGTCCCCCTAAAGTCAATGTAAAATAGACTGGATGGAGGCTGATATACCTATCTTGGTTCTTCAAGTGAGATATGTGGTCTTACTTTAAAATAAAAGCAAATACCATCTTCATTACTCTACATCACAACTGCTGCCAAAGAAAATGTCTCATGTTCCCTAAAAACTAAGAAAAATCAAAAAAATCCAATACTCCTTAAAGTCACTTCATTTCTCTGGGCCTCAGACTGAAATTTCGAAAGCAGGGGAAAGGGTCACATATTTCCTTATCTCTTTCTTCAGCCTATGGTGCTGTTGATGTAAATAGGACCCAACTTTAATTGGGGCCTGGAAGACTCCATGCCACACCACAGCCACCAGAGCAGAGATAATGAGTAATTTAGCCAGGCTGTCACCATCTCCCCCTGTGCTTAGCACACGCAGCTCACCACCTTTTTCCACTTGTGGTTCACACACACTACAGTTGGAGGCTTTTCCCAAGATGGAAGACATTTTCCAACACAATATATAACATCCTGCAATTTTCTCCCCAACAGTTGTGTTTAAAGGAACTAGCAGAGCCTAGCTGGAGACTTGCAGATCTTGTATATGCCACTTAAAAGGAGATTATTTTTTTAGACTATCCACACCTGAAAAAGTTATCTCTGTGTCTAACCTGAATGAGAACCCTTGCTCCTCTCCCTGTGCTTGAGGATGTGCTCCCCAGGGGACACAGGCACACACAAGAAAGGTTGGACCAGGTCATGCCAAAGGCCCAGTCAGCACAATATCCTGTCTTTGGAAATGGCCAGTAATAGGCCTTTAGGAGAAAGCATGTAAGAAGTGATGCAAGTAGGAAATTCTCCATATCTTCTCCATTTCAGGCAATTTGTGGTTTAAGGACTTCCTGAGCCTTAGCCTACATCTGCGTCATCTCATTTAATAGCCCTTTAGAGACCTCCAGTTCCATTCACTTATTTAGTTGCTTTTTGAACTTTAGATATCTAAAACATCCTGTGGCAATGAGTTCCACATTTAATTTCATATTGTGTGAAAAAGTAGATTGTTTGTTTACAGCCTGTTGTGCAATCATTTCGTACACTTCAGTGTTATGAGAAATGGCTAATGACCATTCCCAACAAACATTTCTCCATAGCACTGCTTATTTTAGACTGGCAATGGACAGACAATGCTGGAAAGTACTGAAATTGCAAAGAAAAGTGCAAAGGTTTGCAAGAAAGATGAGACTTAGAGGTGAAGGGAAGTTACTTTGCATTATACATGATAAATATATATGTGGACTATTAATATTTTCATGAGTATTTCTTAAAGCTGTATGAATGTGAGAAAATGCTATTCACTCATTTTTTGCTGTGACTGTATCTTAGGAACACAGAAAAAAGTTGTTCCCATCTTCAATACTATTTTGATTGAAACAAATATCCTTATGATACAAGACATTCATATCATACAAGTAGCAATATTTGAAATAAAGTTCATTAAAGTTTAAGTGAAGTTTCCATCCTAGCAGTTAAAGAATTTTCAGTTGTTTTTCTGACCAAACACCATACTGAAGTATTCATACTATTCCCTTGCTGTAAGTATCACAGCAATGTTATCTAAATGAAAAAGCAACAGTGAAAAAGTTTAAGAGAGACCCACTGTACGGTTACTAGCTGTTGGTACTTGATGCAAAATATCTAACTTACAAAATCACTTTGGCATGTTTTTGGACAAGCCTTATCAATAGCTGTAATGAGAAATGACTAACAAAGGACTTTCTGTACAACCAGCAAATGAGATGCTTGCAGACAGAAGGGAATTTATTCCAAAGGAAAAAGAATGAAGCCCAGTGTTCTCATTCACTGGCCCTTCACCTAAAGTTGTTTTATTGTTGTTCGTGTGTGTCTTAAGTACCATGAAGGACAGCATATGCTATTACAAGGATGTCTTATTTCATCTGACTTTTGTTCCCCATAACCAAGCGCCACTGTCATTTTCAGATGGCAAAAGTAAACTAGCAATAAAACCCCAGCATTCATTTTCTTAAATAGTCTCTAGAAAAGCCTGCTTGCCACATAAGTCAAAACTGGAGACAATATTGTCAGGACATGTTTATTTTCCAAAGCAGTAACTGTATTAAGTGAATACACAGGTATAAATAATTTCATCACTTAATTGTAATTTAGAAACACAGAAATCTGTTCTTCACTTTTTAAAAAATCTGCTGTAGACAAGGGTAGAAAAAGAAGTTAAGAGTGATGGGAGAACTGGAGCAGTGATTTCTGGGGAGAGGCAGCTTGTTTGTCTGGAAGCAACAAGAGTGAACCCAGCTCAGTGCTGAAGGGCTGCTCATGACAGGTGTGAGTCCACCCTCAGTCTGGGCCGTCCTGTCATAGCCCCTTCCCACATCATAGAAAAGGGCCTCCAAAAATTGATAAACTTGTGAAAGCATATTGTGAAAGCACAGAAGAAGCAATAAGTTGACCATTTTGATTAAAAGTTATTTAACATCCACTGAAGGATTCCCATAAAGTTTGCCTGACCCAAAGGATCTGCTTGATGGTAGCAGCACAGCTGAAGTTCCTGCAATGCTCTTCAAAGGTATCTGTGCACTTAATGCCCAGCCCCAGTATTGTTCCCGCTCTCTCCCCACTGACCCTGGAAGAGATGTCCTCTGCCATGTGGAATAATATTTAGTCTAGAGGACCTCATGCAATTTGCCTTCTAAATAATTTTGGTGGTCTGCACAAATGCAGTCATAGGAAGCAATGAGTGGTACTCTTAACATTATCGAGCTGCTTCTTGCTTTCATTTCTGTTGGAAAAACAAATAAGCAAGAAACAGCAAAGACCCTGCCAAATACACGCTCAAAGAGAGACGTGAAACCAATTAGTAGGCTAACCCAGCACCCGTAAAGTTGCTGTCTACAGCATGAAATGTTATAAAACAAAACACAAAAGAAAAAAATTCAAATCAATAAAGAACAGTCCATACCAAACAATAAGCCTGCAGGTGCTTGCAAGGTGCAAATTCAATATGAATAGTGGCACTTTTAGAAAACCAGCTATGACTGAGATGAAACCGAGCAGAACAGAAATTCAGAAGCAAGTGAGGATGCATTTTCAAAATATGTCAGGATTTATTCTGTTCCTAAAAGAACCAGACATTTAATCCACCCTGTTGGCAGGTGCATGATAGTAGGTGATTCCTTGCAACAACCTCTATAACTATTCTCATTATATTATTCTCCAGATGGGGATAGTGGTAAAGTGAGCGGGGCAGAGGATAGAGATGGAGAGCCCATATTTGCTTAGCTTGCAATGTAACTGATCATGCAAAAACAAAGGGCCACTCCAACAGAATTTCTTGAGTAGTTTCTAAGAAAAAATAAAAGCAGCTTTTTTGAATTAAAGTATTTAATTTCCTTTTCAAACAGTTTCCAATTAGATCACACAAAATGCTAAGAAACTTAAAATAAAATTTGTTTCCGATTAAGAAATGTTTTTTTCTTTTTTGTGTGTGTGTCAAAAGATCAATCTTAACATTGGTGGAATCCCTCCACCCTGTTTTCTCCTGACAACAAAGTTGACCCATTTCCAGAAGGTGTAGCAGCACTGAGATCCGCAGAACCCAACAGCTGGTGGAATATGGTTTCTTTAACATTCCTCTAGCCAGCTCTCGTCATCCATAGCAGGATGAGTTGGTCACATCTGCTGACCTCCTAAAACAATGTGGCTGCTGTGAGTAATTCTGGTTTTTCCCACGCCGTGAACGTTCCCTACAAAGCATCACAATCCCAAAACCTGTTATTACCACTTTTCTATCTTGGAAGCACAAAAAGTATGGAATAAGGCTGTCTTGTATTTTCAAATAATGGAAAAAATCCGCTATGCTAAATAGCAACACCCCTCCCCCCCCATCTTCCACACTGACCCTGCAGAGCAGACTGTGCTGCATGTTCCTGAGTGCTGGATCCCTGGAGACCGGAAAATTCATCCTTATTTATTTATTTAAATTAAAAATCCTACCCGTGACCTCAGAGGTCCATGTTTATTATCAGCTCCAATGCACTTGTCACAGCTTTGGCTGGAAGGGAAGCCAGGGGAGGATTTAAAAATAATAATAATAATCCAAGAAATTTCTTCATTTCAAATGTCATAGGGTTTTTTTGTTTTTAATTAGAATATAGTTTGTCTTTCAGATTCCAAAGCTTTTGGATTAGTGGTTTTAAGCATGATGTAATTTTCCTGTCTATATGACCACAGCATGGCCTTACTGCAAGTGTTTGGTAACAACAGAAAAATAACTGTGGAAACCTGTATGCAATTCTGCAGGATCTGAATTAGTGCCACAGACAGGCAGGACCTCTATAAGGGGATGCGTCTGTCCACACTGATCCTTTCCAGAAAGGGAGGTGTTGCCAAAAGAACCCAGCAAGTCCTACTCAGACTTACACAGTTACCTGCTGCAACTACCCATTTTTTATGGGTGTATGTAAAATGAAGACAGTTTGTCTTTTAAAACAAAACAGGCAGAAAAAGAATTAGGGGACCAGATTTATTCCACTTATAACTACATTATGTTATTCCAGAGCCAAATTTCATCCATATGTGAATTGCAATCCTTCAATGACTTGAAGCAGGAACAATTTCTGGTTTGCTATCTCTCTTTCTCCCTCAAATGCACTTCTGTTCCTCTTGCAGAGCAAACAGGATTGCTGGTATGTGGTATTTGTATTAGAATTAGCATTGCTAAAGTCTTCAGTGGCCTTAATGATCCAACACAAATTATTCAAGACAGTTATTCAAATTATTTAAGGACAATTCTCATCCCTCAGAGACTCACTCTCACCTTAAAGTCTTAGCACAGGAGAAAAGGGTAAACACCAAACTGAAATAAGAAGACAAAGAATAACAGCATAGTATAAAAAGGTAATTTGGCTACAACAGCAAGCCAGCAGCTGATCAACCCTCTTGTAAACTGCATGTGGATAACATGGGTTTGGGCTTTCCACGGGTTTGAGTGTTCTTGCATATCTCACTATTGATAGATTTGCTGTTCATGTCAGCAACTGGCTTGGCAGCACTGGTTTTGCAGATGCTTGGTTTTCTTATGGAGAGATTTCAATGAGTTTGTCAGGCTGCCTTGTGCTTTACGATCATCTACTGTCATATGTGCTCAATAAAAAACCACCCTTAGCTGTCCCTGCTGA